>NW_013666034.1:335085-342182 GCF_000517525.1 Limulus polyphemus
TGTCCTGGATCACTCTCCTAGTCTAGAGTATTGTCATGGATCACTCTCCTAGTCTAGAGTATTGTCATGGATCACTCTTCTAATCTAGAGTATTGTCATGGATCACTCTTCTAATATAGAGTATTGCCATGGATCATTCTCCTAGTTTAGAGTATTGACATGGATTACTCTCCTAATTTAGAGTATTGTCATGGATCACTCTCCTAGTCTAGAGTATTGACATGGATAGTCCTCCTCAATGAATATTTCCTTATAATAGCATATTGTTCATTGTTTGTAGGCGTCTTTGTTGCTATGACTAATAACAGCTTCTTGGAATTATATTTTGTGCTGCCATCTGTTGGTGAGTAATAAAACAGCATTATTTATTTTGAACAGGTGAATTGAAATCAGCTCATTTTTTTATGCAGAATTTTACATGTAAGTTAGATCAAGTTAAACAACATTGATGGCTTTCTGGGTTCTCTATGATATCTTTTGAGTTCTAGATGAAATATTATTCGGAATAATTTAACCAACTACGATTTTCTAATTTCAATAAAGTTGACGGCAAAAATAAAACAAATTCTGGTAACTTTTCAATTGATATACAAAGAACACAGTGTAAAAAAAAGCTATCTGTTTTTGAAGTAAAGAAGTCATGTCTTTATATTTCTTGTGATTTTAGATTTCAATTGTCTGCAAGAAACCACGAAGACTAGTGGTGGTGTTTTCCTACTTTGGTCCTGCTAAACATGACTGCTCACAGAACATGCACTGTAAAGATGTGGACAAGTCTTTGTCCAAGGACATGCTAGAAGGGACTTGAAAAGCCATTTTTAAAAGGCGACTGTGGGCATGTGTGTGTATAGTTAAGTTTTCGTCTAGTGTTTTGGTGTAGTGTTGCGTGCATACATTCAATTTCGTAATAACGAAAAATCTTTAGCTCAATATTAATTTGACGAAACGCGTCGAAGCCTAAAAAAATTGGCAGAAAGCCTCAACTTAATAAAGTCCTTTACCGGAAGACTCGTAATATGAAATAGCGATAGAAATACGATCTGAAAACACAATAAAGACATCTTAATTATCCCATAGAAATACAATGAAGCGTTTCTTTTTAAACACTCGTTGAAAAAAAATTAACTCTTGAAGATGGCGAAATCATTGACTATACCAAAGGTGCCAAATTGGGGGCCGCAGGAAAGTGTCATGGGGGCTATAGCAAATACATAAGATATACAATAATTTTAAGGTACTCAGTGTCTATAGATTTATTAGGCTGGGGGGCTTCAGTCAGGATTCGGAATGTTCTGGGGGGGAGGGGGATTGTAGTGATAAAGTTTGAGAATCCCTGGACCAGACTATTTGAACAGTCTAGATATCTACTGTATTTTAGACACTGTAATAAATGAGCCTTATTCTTCCAATTTCTGCGACTTTCTAGATGTAACGTCTTCTTCGGGCAACCTAATGAATTTAATTGGTTTTCTACAATGGGATATGATCAACGTAAAGGAACATATTTTGTTTCTGTTGTGAATTTAAAAAAATAATCAATTAACGCGATTGTTAAAATGAGGCAATGTTTAAAACGAGATTTTGTCAAATTATAAATAATAAAAGAAATAATGTATGCTGAACTGTGAGGTCTAATATATTATTCGATATTTATAACATTTATCTATAGGGACCGTATAATAAATTATTGGGACGATAACATATACGAAAAAAGAAAGATAATTTAAATATATAAAAATGAAATGAATAAAGAACAAAAAGAATGAATTTCCTGTTCCTCTCGTCTTTTTTTCTTCTTCTTCTATTATAAACAAAAGTAGTAATTTCAACTATGTGAAATAAGGAAGGTTGAGGTCAGAAGGTCCCAAAAGTAAGTGCACGTGCAAATGATGCACGCCCTTTACAAACTGAAACTTGCCTCCTACATTTATGTTTTCTCAGATTGTCTTGAACAGCAGATTAATGAAAAAGCACAGGGTGTTGTTGGGAAATCTGATTTCTTCCCACGTTTATATTTATAGCAATTAGCGACCGCACAGTAATTCATCTTTTTCAGCGTTCTAGGCGAATTTTTCTGAGTAACTCAACCCATCCTTTCACTTATGCATGTAAAAATAGATATTATAATTCATAAAACGTTATTGCATAAAAATATGTTAAGAAAAAGGTATGAAACATGTCTCATCTCCTAATTTAGATTTTTTTTTGTTTTAAGGTGATGCAAAGAGCATAAATCAATCAGAGAACGTTACAGCGGTAAACAATAATAGAACGTTTACAAAGTGATTTAGCTAAAAGTGATGTAAAGAACACAATTTAATAAGAGAACGTTGCAGCGGTACACAATGATAAAACGTTTATAAAGTGATTTAGCTAGAAAGTGATGCAAAGAGCATAATTTAATAAGAGAACGTTACAGCGGTACACAATAATAGAACGTTTACAAAGTAATTTAGCTAGAAAGTGATGCAAAGAGCATAAGTTAATAAGAGAACGTTACAGCGGTACACAATGATAAAACGTTTACAAAGTGATTTAGCTAGAAAGTGATGCAAAGAGAATAATTTAATAAGAGAACGTTACAGCGGTTCACAATAATAGAACGTTTACAAAGTGATTTAGCTAGAAAGTGATGCAAAGAGCACAATTTAATAAGAGAACGTTACAGCGGTACACAATAATAGAACATTTACAAAGTGATTTAGAAAGTTATAAGAAAAAACACGTATGTTTGTACCACAAAAAGAGTTACTTTGTCAAGTACTATGAAGCTTTATCAGTTTAGGAATGATGATCTCAGGCTGGTTCTTAGCTATACACAGATAAAGCCTAGCATTTCATTTCCCTTCAGGGTAACTTAAAGTTTTTAGACGTATTACATGCAGTTATTGTTCGCTGTTCGTCTAAAAACTTAAGTTACCCTACAGCGAGTGTTTGTTCATTTTATTTTGGTTTGCTTTGAATTTCGCGCAAAGCTACATGAGAGCTATCTGGGATAGTCGTTCCCTAATTTAGCAGTGATTGACTAGAGGGAAGGCAGCTACTCAACCCCACCCACCGCCAACTTTTTTGGTAAATGAGTAGTGAGATGTACCCTCACATTATAACGCTCCCACGGCTGAAAGGGCGAACATGTTTGGTGACGGGGATTCGAACCCACGACCCTCAGATTACGAATCAAGCCCCTTAACCACCACAGTGAGCGATAACTGCATATGATACAGAGTAGTTGTTTTGAAACAAATAATATCCATTTACCGACAAAACTAATGGTTCTATTTTTGCATTTTTAGTCTAACAAATAAAGGCATATCTTGTCATATCTATACGTAACTTTAGAATAACTAAAGGACGCGGGTTGGCCCTGTAGTAAAGTGCGTTATACGAGTGACAGTCAATCCCACAGTGTGTATGGTGGGTGATAGGGTACTGCTAACTGGTTGTCTTCCCTCTGGTAAATAGTTCAAAATGAGGGACGGCAGAAGGTTCTTTTAGTAGCTTTGCCATAAATATAAAATGCAACTAACTTTTAGAACGAAAACAGGTACACCAGCTGAATCGGTCATTTTATGAATTCTTCCTTACATTATGAAGACACATGATTGACAACAGAAACTTTTTTTTCTTCTCCAGTAGAAACAAAACTAAAAACAACTCAACCAACATTTTCATTTATGTTTATAGAAAAATAAATATAAAAAAGAAATATAATATAATATTTAAAAACAATTTACGAAATGAGAGCGCATATTACGCTTACTTGTATTATTCGTTTCTATAGAAAAAGATGGTTAGGGCGCTTGACTTGCAATTTGAGGGTCGCGGGTTCGAATCCCCGTAACACCAAATATGCTCACCTTTCAGCTGTGGGGGCGTTATAAATAGTCACCGTCAATCCCACTATTTATTGGTCAAAGAGTAGCCCAAGAGTTGGCGGTGGGTGGTGATGACTAACTGCCTTCCCTCTAGTCTTGCACTGCTAAATTAGGGACGGCTAGCGCAGATAGCCCTCGTATAGCTTTGCGCGAACTTCAAACCAAACCAATCTATAGAAAAAGCGGTTATTATGATTACATGTCTGATTGAAGTTGTTTAGTAATCAACTGTACTAGGCTGGGTAGCCAAATGATTAGTGTGCTCGAACTGTGAATCCGAGAGTTCATGGCCAGACATGAGCAGTCCAAATTCTGGTGGTGGGTGCTATTGTCTAGCTTCATTCTACCCTAAGTCTATAACTTCAAAATTAGGGATGGCTATTCGTAGATAACCCTTTTGTCGCTTTGCGAGAAAAGTCTAAACAAACAAGCGACAAGAACAAAGAATTTTAGTGACTCAAATTTAAAGTCTTGGAGGATTTCCATAGATTACAGTATAAAAACAGATAAAAATGGAATATAAAGGAAAACGTAGGCAGAGTGACTTTCACCAGTTAAGAGTTGAAAATTGGGATGTACAGAATTACACAGACGGTGTCGATTTTACCAGAATAAAAACGACATCGTCAGTAGCTAATCCAATTGGTTTCTAAAGCCGCTGTTTTACTACAACATCTAACGTAGTTTAACTCTTAAGTTAGTTTCTAAATTGGCCATAAAGCGGTATTAGTCGTGAGAAAAGGAAACATTGCATGTTTTTCTGAACACATTTCCACAAGACTGATGTCCACTATTTTTCTCACTCGCTGATACATATCTAAAACAATTTGAAACGCAATATTCAAATTTCCGGTGGTTTGTTTGTTTTATTGGTGTTTGCGCTGTTGCCCAGAGGGTGTAAAAGCGTGGAAAATCGACTATTGACTAGATCTAACATCTTTCTCTCCGCCCTTCAGACAGAGACACCAACCACACAGTGTGATTTCAGCAGCATAAGGCACTGAGTTATCCAATGACAACCACTTGCGTATTATTATACCTCCGCATGCGTACGTTCCTCCTAGAGACACGCAACAGGAGTCTGCGCAAGCACGTTTCACTGGTGGACGCTGTAGTTCTATACAAAATTCTGTATTTTTAAACCGTTACTTTGTTGTTGTTATGTTTTGTATGAAAACTTTAATTTTTATTTATTTGAATTGATTCTCGCTACAATACCTTTGTGTTTTTGATCTTACTTCTTGTCAGTCGACTTTCATTTACTCTTATGTTTACTTTTTCTAACCTCTTTAAATAAATCTTGTTTCCATGGTATGGCTTTTTAAAACAGACATTCTAATAAATCGACGATTGATAATTTCTTAGTTAACGGTCGTACAAATCAGAAGGTTTGCAGGTAAGAGAGCATACAGGGATTGCTACTATACTGACTCACTAAATTTGTAAATTTTCATCATTCACATAAAAACCCAAGTCTATGATACATTTCATTTTTTTGTGCGAATCAATTACGGTGCGCTTAAGATGCTTTAAAATTGTGGAACAAATATACACAAAGGGATATCTACACCTAGCCCTTCCTAATTTTAGACTAGACTGCAGGGGTTCCCAATCAGGGTGTTGGCACCCCCTAGGGGTGCGAAATGAGGGTCCAGCCCTCGCAACCCCTAAGGAAGCTCTCGCACCTCTCCACTAAAAAGTATGCATTAGACATTTCCTCTTGGCGACATTTGGGGGAAAACGGACCTTGTATAAGCCTCTTCCGCGTACCCCCCATGTACTGACAAAATTCTGTCTTAGTGATAGCGAATTGATTTATAGTAATCTCTCCATGTACTGACAAAATTCTGTCTTAGTGATAGCGAATTGATTTATAGTAATCTCTCCATGTACTGACAAAATTCTGTCTTAGTGATAGCGAATTGATTTATAGTAATCTCTCCATGTACTGACAAAATTCTGTCTTAGTGATAGCGAATTGATTTATAGTAATCTTGTTTTCAGTTCCAATGTGGCTAGAGTGGGTGTGAATTTCACTCTGATCCTACATCATGTTGCCATGGTGACTAACGTAACTTGTGAGTCAGTTAATAGTCTTAGGGTATCGCGTAGGAAGTCTACGAAAATATAAGCCTAACAAAAATTTATAAGTCGTTTTGAATTTGGATTATTGTGACTTCATTTATTTCTTCAAAGAATCTATATGAAGCTGGGGAAGAATTCTCATGTTTTGACTAATCTAACGAGGGCCGAGAGTGGCCTAGTGGTTAGCTTGCCTGGGTTATGAATGAGAGGACTCACTATTCACGTCTTGTTGCTATTAAAGCACGCTCTGCACTTTGATGCTGTGGCTGGGCTAATAGAAGTGATGCCCAAATATCACTATTCGGTCAATCAATAGTAGCCCAAGAGTTGGCGGTGAGCTCTGTTGACTAGCTGCCTTCCCTCTATTTCAGAAAGTAATCTCTCCATGTACTGACAAAATTCTGTCTTAGTGATAGCGAATTGATTTATAGTAATCTCTGTAGAAGACTATCGGATAGTACAATGCAGCCTGTGTTTCCGTGATATGTTGACATAACCTACAACTGAATTATTCATTTCACATTACCGATAAAACATACATAGTAGGCAAGCAAGGCTAGAAAATTGTATTTCTGAATTCTATTTAAATGATTTTTAATTACCCAATTCACTGACTCTCATGAGTACGGATTTACTTACAGTTGGAAAACCTACGTAAAGCAATCTATTAAAGTAAAAGAAAAATAGAATATGACGTCACTCTTTAACTTGAAAGGTTTTTATTTTAATTGATTTCATTCGATGTGATTTTTCTTTAGAATAAAACAACAAACAACTTACGCATCTTTAAATTATTCATGCAAAGCTAATAAACGGATAAATAAAACTTAACAAAAATTACCTCTTAAAAGTGGCTCTGAATTCCGCTACTCAATTAAGAGTAACCGTATAGGCGGCGGGTGCTGTTGATTGGTTTTCCTCTATCTGATTAGGGATGGCTGAAAAAAAAGGATATAAACATTGGAAAAAATAAACTCTGAGTAGCAGTATGATGTTCGTCATTTATGATTAGCACGTGTATCAGTCCTTTTCGTCGTTGTAATTCTTGTTTCTACAGTAAGTGTGCTTGAAAATGGATCAATAGAATTGTATTCAGGCACTTCATTTTCTTTAATTATTATTGATAATTTCTTGAGG
>NW_013666034.1:343049-355646 GCF_000517525.1 Limulus polyphemus
CTTGTACACTAGTTTTATCATATCACCATTATCTTGTACACTAGTTTTATAACATCACTAATAAATTGTACACTAGCTCTGTACTGGTTTTGCAATGTCACCAGCCATGCATTGTACTGTACCAGTTTAGTAATGTCACCAGCCATGCATGGTACCGTATTGGTTTAGTAGTATCATCAGCCATGCATTGTACTGTACCTGTTTAGTAATGTCACCAGCCATGCATGGTACCGTATTGGTTTAGTAATGTCACTAGCCATGCATGGATCTGTACTGATTTTCTTACACCTTGATACATTTTTTCATTCACGAGTATTGTGTTTTTTTTTAAATGTACTACGATTTTCTTGCTTTACAGATTGTGATTGGCTCTAACAATGACAAGAGAAAAATATGAGCTAATAAACGCAAACATGTGGACTGCACACATGCATAAAATTTCAAGCGAATCATCGATCGTCGTCCACAAACTTACAAAAATTCCTATTGATGGTTGTCTAGAAATCAAATAATGATAGCACAATAAGAAAGTAGTATCTCTTTGTGACAGTTTAAGAGGGAACCAAACTGATATATTCGTACGACTTCACTAACTTTGCTCACGAGATATAGTACGCAGGATACGCAGTTAAGCAAAAACAGGCCTGTATAATCTATGAAATAATATCTAACTCCACTTTCCTACGTCGGGTCATCTTTAAAAAATCTATTAGAAGAAAAACAATTCTGAATTGACTAACTTTGGTACGGATTTGACCTGTAATGGACTTATGGATTTCGCAGTGGGCAAACAGGATTTGAGTCCGTGCGATATCATATAATATTCCTAGTACTTTAAGCTTTGGGTGCGTTATAAGAGTCTCAGTCAATCTCTTAGCGTAAATAATGGGTAGATGGGTGTCGCTGACTGGCTACCTTCCCTCTGGCTAGTAGCTCAAAATTAGGGATGGTGGAAGATAGGTTTAGTGGCTTTGCCATAAATACAACTACAATAAACTAACCACTCAGTTATAGCCTTTTTTTTAGCCGCGGCTGAGCGGCTCATAAATCGGATCTGAGTTTTTGTGTCAAATACAAAGTTTTAGCTTGACTGGTTTGAGATCTAATTATAGTTAGATAGATTAATTTACTCTAATCCTGCCTAAAAGAATTTCAAGTGCCGCGGCTATTGAGAATTCACTCTTGTTTTTTCTGTTAAAACTTTTCTTAAACTATTGTTTTATAGTGAAGTATGGTGTAACAACTAGAAACAAAGTTTCCATTATTGTATAATTTCACATCTGTTTTTACACGGTTTCATATCAATTGTTACGCAGTTTCTCCATTGCTGCATATTTTCGTATTAAGTATTATGTAACTCTACATGTATTGTTTGTTTGTTTGAATTTATGCATAAAGCTACACAATGGGCTATCTGTGCTCTGTCCACCACGGGTATCGAAACCCGGTTTCTAGCGTTGTAAGTCCGTAGACATACCGCACTACTTAATGAAATATAAGTATATTCTTGAGCTCGTGCCCCTTCATCATCGTATGTATTTGAGTGGACTCTGAATCAAATTTTAAATCAATCAGCCAGTTAATCAATATATTTATCTATACACATAAGTACAAACAAACAAGAAATCAGTTTTCAATGTTCATACACGACAAAGAATGGACTTTGTCTAAGGTACTAACGCCAGCCATCGCTCCCCGAGATAACTCAACTTATACCATGAAAATTCGAATAGAACCATCGTAAATACTTTCATCGATTCAAACGAATGTTGGCATGACAATATTTCCAATTTCCATCGGGGTTCAGAGTTTGTTACCCAAACAGGTGATAGCAATATGAGAAATAGCAGAAGACAGGGCTGATAAATACATCTGAAAAGAAGCACAGAGACAACTTGCATTGGAAGGAGCAGTGGTGATGACAATTAACCCAAGTGGGTTAAGTTTGAGATAAATATTGCATAAAAATACTGAATCTTTATGTCACATGGTGTTGAATGACTAGTAAAGTATAATAATCACGCGTCCCAGTATGCCGCTGCACGCTTCGCTTTCAAACAAGCCTAATAAATGGACAAAACACTTGGAAAAACCCGCAGTAAAGTTGAAACAATATCAAACAATCCTTCAAGATCGAGACTGACGTGATGTCAAAACAGAACAAAGCAACAGAAGCAAGTGACAATACTTGTTACCTGTTTTAAAATATTTTATGCGTGTTTTGAATCCAGATAGCTACCTACTTTGAATTAGTATCTAGTTATTTCCCGTCAAAATGCTGTAGAATGTATCACGACAGATAGCGAGTGCATATGGTAACTAAATGGAAGTATATGTGTTTCTCATACTTGCCTTTAGGGGGTCTTAAGAGTTAAAACATCTTTTTGATATACATAAATAATGTGACTTACGAAAATGGGGTTAATCTCCCATTAAGATTAGTTATATAAAGAGATTGGTTTGGTTTTGAATTTCGCTTAAAACTACACGAGGGCTATCTGCGTTTGCTGTCCATAATTTGGTACTGAAAGACTAGATGGTTAAGCTAGTCATCACAACCCACCACCAACTCTTGGGCTACTCTCTTACCAACGAATAGTGGGATTGAGCGTCACCTTATAACGCTCCAACGGCTAAAAGGGCGAACATGTTTGGTGGGATGGGGAATAGAACCCGCGACCCTCATATTGCGAGTCAAATGCTCTAACCAGCTGGACATGCCGGGCCTATATAAAGAGAAGGGAATTCAATGAATAAAATATATCATGAAAAATTGCAAAATAACAACAACAATAAACAATTTCATGAATCGTGATTAATTTCAGTATCGTTTCGGTATGAGGCTGAAACGTTTTGTAAATTTTTTGACCAGCTTGTCCGTCACTATAGCAAATGAACCGGTTACCACCATCTTCAATAATATTCACAGCACGTTGAGTTTGCTATTGCAATGATAACCTAACTTTAATTTCAAATATATATCTTTAGTCATGCTTTATTTCACTCGTTCTTGGAATTCAGAAGCTCATTAAGCTCATACTGGCTGATATTTGGTTACCACATTTTAAACTAAGTAGCAGAATTAGCAAAGCAATCTGTGCGTATTGTATGAGCTACATGAAAATGTAGAACAAACTCTTAAGTGTCTTGAAACTAATCTGAAATGAATTACAATAACAGGAACCATTAGTCTATGGTAAAGAAAGTCACTCTAAGTTTTCACCTTTGTGTGTGTGTTTGTAAGGCTGAATGGATTTGGACAAAAGCTGGTATACGTTTAGAAATGATCCAACTTAAAAGTGATTAATTTTTGGAGACTCAAGGTCAAAGTCACAGGTCACAGCAAAGGTAACTAAAATCCAAAACATCCCTATCTCTTAACATGGGGACCGTTTTTCACACTATTTTCACTCTATAACTCAATCAAAAATGATCGGATTTTTATGAAACTTGGTGGATGTATGTAGAATATTATTCCTTGTTTTTCAGCCAAAAATGATTCGTGTGCGTTGATAACGACAGCATTGCGGACACATTTTCGAATTTTTAGAGAGCCAAATATGATCAACACTGCGTGGTGGAGGTATGCGCTCTACTGAGTGCCCCTGTAGTTTTATATGGTTTTAAATGGGAAGATTTGTTTCATGTAACTGTATGCTTATTCAACATCGAGCCATAGAAAAATGTTACTGCTAGAACTCTGTCAATGGGCCTGGTAGTTAAGGCGTTCGAATCTTGACAGGTAGATTTGGTTGTTGTTTAGTCATGTGACCTGGGAGGATCAGGTACATCTGGATCTCCACCTTCCTCCTTGACTACTGATTTGGTCCTTGAGTGTTGGATTGAGTCCATATTAATTCTTCAGTCGAATATGGTCCGGTAGCTAGGATAACCCGTTCTTACATCATGCAGTCACTGCTCGTCCTATATGATTGCTGGCTGGCCTAGCCACATGGATGTAAAAGTTCTTAGTTTGCAAAATTACCCGCCAACCCTTAACTCGATGGGATTAAGGTCGAAAAAGCACACTCACACACACACACACAAACTTTGTCGATATGAAACGTCATAAAGGTGGGGTTTGAAAAACAAAACATAAACTATATGAACCAACTTTAAAAGCACGGTAAGTCTGTGTTATAAAAAAGAGGAAGACGGTCCTATGTTGATAGTAAATTAGTTTGAGGCTGTATGTGAACAGCTTCTCTCTGATCCAGAAACGACGTTTCGGGCTCTGTGCTGAGTGAGCCCCTATAAACTAATCAACATATTCGCTTCAATGTTTAAAACTACATGGTCGATCTTTTAACCCTTTTCTTAGTAAGACTTACGACTTTAATCTTTTTTTTTGTGTGTGGTTAGAATAGTTCTCCATGTATAAGAACGTTTTTTCAATGGAAGAAATTCACAAGGTGAATGCTCTATTAACCAAGTTACTTTACACAGTGTGTTTATAATGCGACGTTTATGAAGTAAACTAATATAAAAGGTACACAAGTGTTAGAAATAGTGCAAACTCTCGATGATACAGCGGTAAGTTTACGAACTTATAACATTAAAATCCGGGGTTCGATTCCCCGCAGTGGACACAGCAGATAGCCCGATATGACTGTGCTCTGAAACAAACAGAAATAGTTCAAAACTTACAAATGGCAAATAACTTACAAATGCGAAATTAAGATATTTCAGAAAGATGCTGGTTTACCATATTTTAAAAATGAAACTTATAAAACTTAAAGAGTTTTAAGGTGATTCTCCAAGAAACGTATCTTTCGGAGCTTTCATTAAAATCAATAAATAACTGTACTGTTTACTACTTCTACTACTGTAGTTTGTTTTAAGTGTGTGTGTGTGTGTGTGTGAGGGGATGGGGTAGATTGTGGCTAATGGCGACTAAAGTATGATGCCACCTTTAGTTTTAAATTTGAAACACACTCGTACATGTGAAAGCAACGAAAAAAACATTAAAAAGTTTATTCGGCAAACACAACTTACACTGCTTACTGTGAAATACAATAAAAACAAATTCCTGATCGTATCGCGAGATAACAACTCATTTCCAACTCAGGAGCACTTTCGCGTTCTAGTCGGTGTACGTTCTGGTTATTAACGGCAGGCTATGAGATCTGCTTTATGACCTTACTAAAATGAATATATTCAAGTCACAAGGCATTGTTAACATAGAATCGTGACTAGAAGCATTGCATATCCAGACAAAGACGAATCTCTTCAGCTATGCGACATCGAACCGTTTTTCTTCTCCAACATGAACTAATTCGTCATTTCTCCTTGACAACGTTATCATAGTTGAAGATCTCTGCCAGTTTCCAAATGCATACGAAGACGTGGCGCAGGGAGCTTGAAACACACTGTAATATGGTTGCGACCCTCCATAACTCACGTGATGTTGCTGACAGGTCCACTATAGGAAACTTTTCTTATTGGTTCAGTGGCTGCGGTTACACTGAAAAGGAGATACGATACTTCCTGTAGTTATTAGAGCCCGGGGCTTGTTTTATTTGTGTGGTAGTCATTACCCAACCCAGCATGTTGCTTGCTAAGGTAAACATACAACATCTATGTACATTATAATGAAATAACTTTAAGAAAAAGTCAAAAGTCAATCAACTAAGTCAACCCTTTATTTACGTAAGTGAATGGACCTACTCTGTATCATCAAACTTACATAAGGTTATAATAAAAGACTATTCTGGAAATTCTGGTAATTTGAACCAATAATTTCTAACACATTTACCTGATTGCGCTCAACCAAGTAACACTGATTTATTACAAAGCGAATTCTTCAAAACATGGTTAAGAAAACAGAGTAAATATAAATATTAGACAATTTTACACTGCCTGAACAGACGAGTAAAAAGTTTGTCACTATCGTTATACATTCCTATTTGTGTTTTATGAAACTGAGTAATTTTGATATTCGGTCGAAGATAAGATCACGGGCAATTTGAGGGCATAAAGTTCAACTTTTCTCGTGACCAAAAATCACCTATATTTATGTAGGTCACTCTATCTCAATTCTCGAAATTCATGTACAAGGATATGGTGTTCTTATTGCATAAGTTGAAGCATGCAGAGATGAAATTATAATAACATGCTATATCGCATAATACAGTAGTCTCCTGAGGCTACGATAAAGCAGCTGCCACAGGCGAGATTGTTACAATTTCAAATGTCGACAACGCTATAGGGATTGATTTAAAATTTTGTTGCTTTCTTGTTATAAGTTACACCCAGTAATACTAAATTAATTAACAATTGTTAGTTTTATTTGCTAATGAAACTAGAGTTTTTATCATTTCATGTTTTCGTCGAGTATTATTTTTTACCGGAGATGCATTACTCTAACTCATGTCTTCTGTTAATGTTTGCGTAGTATATTTTGTTGTTAAGCGCAATGAACAATCTGTGCTGGACTCACCATTGGGATCGAACCCTGAATTTTAACTTTATAAGTCTCCATCTTACTGCTGAGCCATTAGGGGAGAAGTGTAGTTAAGGCGAGTCCTGTTTCAGTGGTTGTGTAGTTAAGACAGTAACATTGCTGACTGGTTGATTGAATTTTAAGTGTAATTCTTTACAAACGTGTTGAAGATAACGCTAAGGTTGTTTTTGTTGTTTTTTACCGTTTTTATGTTATAACGAAAAACATTTTACTAGATATAATTTGGATACGCTTGTTGATGTTGTTTCAACACAAATAGTATGGAAAATGAATAACGAGTGGAGGTTTTTTATGAACCAGGTAGGTAAGAAAAATGGCTGTCCATAAAAGCTGGAACGGTGACAGTGGGTGATTCAATGATTAATGTTCTAATTATCATAAGCCAGAATAAGTAGACACATTACTGGGAACGTTTTTCCGTTCATTTGTTCACGCGTATACTTTGTCATTGAACAAAGAACAAAAAAAAAGAAGCAAGAACACAATTTACAATTTGCAGACCTTTCTTCTTCAGGAGCAAACTGATCCCCAGCTTGCCCTTGAAGAAGAAAGGTCCACCTTTCGAAAGCACTCGGGTTGTAGGGTTTATATTCATTTCTATCAATACTTCTTGAACTCACGAGTTCTTCTAACATCATGAGTTTGGAATTTGCAGGTACCCACCCCTCTAATGTGTAGAATATGATAGGAACTACTCTCCAGTAAAAGAAATAAATCTTTGGGAATGTATTGACTTGTTTGTCGTTGTTTTTATATATATATTCAAAGTATTATGCCTAAACTGCATTAGCTACTTCTTAAGTAACAGTAGACACTCTGCTACACAATATGTAACTATATGACTTTATGTTAGTGTGTGCAGTAGTGTCAAAACTACGTTCTTATTTTACATTAGGTACTTCTTAAGTAACAGTGACACTCTGCTACACAATATGTAACTATATGACTTTATGTTAGTGTGTGCAGTAGTGTCAAGCCTAAATTTCATTAGCTACTTCTTAAGTAAAAGTAGACACTCTGCTACACAATATGTAACTATATGACTTTATGTTAGTGTGTGCAGTAGTGTCAAAACTACGTTCTTATTTACTCACTACAAAAAAAAAAAGTTAAGTAACTCTTGTAATGTAGTTTAGATAAATTAACAGATTGAGCACGTTCTTTTAAACGAATATGAACCACGATCTAAGATTTCACTCTAAATGGCTCTGGTCTGAAGTAATTATAATAAGTCCAGGTTAATTTATTTCTTTATTCTTATCTAGTTCGTTACAGATACAAGCCTCAGAAACGTGTTTGTTAGCAGATAATCAGCAAGCTGGAAAGTAATTATACATTTTCAACACGTATACTAGAAACTACTTGTCGACTCTACACGTTTCAGTATCCTACCAGTAAGTTTACTTCCAGTCATACCATAACTTGTTTCGTTTTCTCCCCTTGCGGTATGTTTATTTGATTTTATTACACTATCATAACAATAAGTTTACTTCCAGCTAAACCATAACCTGTTTCGTTTTCCCCCTTAAGGTATTTTAACAGTATCCTAAAAATAAATATCCTTCCACTCAAACCATAACTTGTTTCGTTTTCTTCCTTTTATGGTATTTTTTGTTATTTTATTTTATATTAAATATGTATCTTGATAATAGTAATTTGATTAACAACCATTTATAAGCATAATGAGAATTAGTTTATTTGGAGAATATGACTTTCAACAAAACATGCGTCAGTCTTCTTTTCAGGCAGAAACATGTAGTTTGTTTTTCTACATAAAAATAATTTTCATTACGCTTATAAGTTGTTGTTGTATTTGCCAATTTACTATTGTATTAGCATAACGTACTTCCGTATACAAGTGTGTTTTCAACAGATGAACACCTTATGTTGAGAGTGGCACAAAAAAATAAGAACCACTGAGAACATGGCAAAGAATTACAATTATCTTTAAGTTGTATACACACCAAACGTTGCCATCATCAGAGCCATTTTTAGATGATGTATTCTCGTGTATTAAAATCAATGAAATAACAGATCAAAGTATCAAATATTTCTATGAACTTTCTTTTTAAAAAAAGTTCAACGTAACTTAGTTTCCTAGTTTTGAAAATTTTAAATATAATTTGTTGGATAAATATATGGAAAATTAAGTAGAGAGTTTGATGATAATAAAATTAGTTATGTGACTTTTTCTGTCCATTAGTTACTTAATTATGTTTATAGCAAAACAAAAACAAAAACAAACTCGAAACACAACAATACAGCTGTTTTATGAAAGTGGTAAAACCTGACTGGCTCGACATGGCCAGGTGGATAGGGCGCTTAACTCGCAATCTGAGGGTCGCGGGTTCGAATCCCCATCCCACCAAACATGCTCGCCCTTTCAGCCATGGGGGCGTTATAATGTGACGGTCAATCCCACTATTCATTGGTAAAAGAGTAGCCTAATAGGTGACGGCGGTGGTGATGACTAGCTGCCTTCCCTCTAGTCGTTCACTGCTAAATTAGGGACGGCTAGCGCAGATAGCCCTCGTGTAGCTTTGCGCGAAATTCAAAACAAAACAAACAGCTGACTGAAAATACAGGAAGGGCAAGGAATTATGCTTCTTTCCCCCAGAACGTCACTTCCTGTTTGTAGTTAAACGTTCTGAAGAAATGACGGCAGTAATCAAATTAAAAATGCAGTCAATAAAGATATAGACCTGTTGTTTACTCTCATAAAAAAAAACTATTTCATATCTACCCCATAATTCACAAGTTTATAAAATGTTAATGTACCAACTTGATTCGTACTGTATTATTGTTGTTAATTTACCAACTTGATTCGTTCTGTATTATTGTTGTTAATTTACCAACTTGATTCGTTCTGTATTATTGTTGTTAATGTACCAACTTGATTCGTACTGTATTATTGTTGTTAATTTACCAACTTGATTCGTACTGTATTATTGTTAATTTACCAACTTGATTCGTTCTGTATTATTGTTGTTAATTTACCAACTTGATTCGTTCTGTATTATTGTTGTTAATTTACCAACTTGATTCGTACTGTATTATTGTTGTTAATGTACCAACTTGATTCGTTCTGTATTATTGTTGTTAATGTACCAACTTGATTCGTTCTGTATTATTGTTGTTAATTTACCAACTTGATTCGTACTGTATTATTGTTGTTAATTTACCAACTTGATTCGTACTGTATTATTGTTGTTAATTTACCAACTTGATTCGTTCTGTATTATTGTTGTTAATGTACCAGCTTGACCCCTACAAGATTATTTATGAACCACTACAATTTACTTATACGTAAATTAATTAAATGTGTTTCTTATGATATCATTTTTTTCTTTGTTTTGTTGAGTTTTGCACAAAACTACACGACGATTAAACGTCCTTAATTTTAAAGAGATATATTAGAGGGAAGGCAGCTAGTCAACGCCAAACGCCGTCAACTCTTGTTAGACCGAATAGTGAGATCTGACCGTCATTCTTATAACGTAGCTACGACTCCAAAGTACAGGGCTTGAGTTTTTAGGCAATAACAGGATTAGAACCACATAAACTCAGATCTACAGCTCGGCTCATTGTTTTCTTGTGTGTTGAAACTAAATACGTAGTTTCTAATTTTATATTACATGCGTTCATTGATAAAATAAAATAAAATATATTTATCCATATTTACATGTAGTAAGCACTTTTGATTGTTGTTAAGCAAAAAGTTACACAATTGGCTGTCTACGTTCTGCTTAACGCGGGTATCGAAACCCGATTTTTAGCATTATAAGCTTTCAGACTTATTACTGAGCTACCAGGGGGCACGCGTTATGCACAGATGTGTATCTTGTTTAAGCCTATGGTATATAAGTTCGGTATTGAAAGCCTGAGTTTACTCACTATTAGTTTGCACACTTGAGTTTGGAGTTACATAGGGAAAGAAAAAAAAATCCTTAAAAAGAAAAACGTGAGCTTTTTTTTATATGTATCACGTGTTTATGATTGCTTTGAAATTACTGGAAATTTGTATTATTTTCTACAATGTTGTCCTATTACTCTAGACGACGACGTGGTTCGTGAAGTGAAATAATCACACCTGCACGCGATATGACATAAATCCTTTCAACTCATATGAGTAAATCATGATATGAAGGCTTCCAGCTTCAGATTATTTCTGGCTATTATGGCGTATTGCTGACAAGCCAGAAAATCTCTGCCTGTTGTTTACAACCTCAACTATAGAAAATGAAAGATCAAGTTATATACTAACACACACACAATTTGACAGCAAACCATACCCAACTCGTTTGTAGCGCTGGTCTCTAAATGTCCGTACTTTTTATTTCCTCAGTAAACGTTATTCACATGGCTAGAGTCCACGTTAACTTGCAATGAGTTTCGTTAATAGTTTATTTAAAAGGTTTAATATCTATATAATATTACTTTTCATTTATTCATTATTTTGCAATGTTAATTTAGTATATTGAATTAAGACTGAACCTCGTGAGGTATTATTGGGATTACAGCCGTTAACATCGATATAAGGTACTCAACTGTTGAATTAATTAATTGTTTTTGTGTGTGTTACTGCAATAACTCCTTCCTCTATGTGTTTCAATGGACAGCTTGGGGGGCTTATAAATCTAGAATTCAGGGTTCGATTCCTTCGAAGGAACATTTAAACAAACGAAGCGAAAGGAAATTGTAGTTCGCCTAGTTTTAGCGGTATATTAAATAAACTACGTCATTGACTGGGTTAATTTTTAGTTCTGATCTACGTAGGTAACATGCTTTGGACAGAAGTTATTAATAAGAAACACACTCAGAAAGAAACTGGCCTAATTTTATCTTAACAAAAATGAGAAACAATGATTCAACGTATAAGCATCAGTTTATAATAAATAGTAGCAGAATTACCACTTGGGAAGATTTAATGTAGATTACGATTAAGTAAAGTCAAACGATCACGGAACCTTTATCTGTTAGGGATCGATTCCTGAAATCGAACTAGAACAGTTGGAAAGACGTTATTGTATTGTGATTGCCCACCAACTTCATATAACGTGTTACAGTATAGTTGCATGGTATTTCTTCCTGGTTGTATACACATTTTACGTAATGAAAAGCCTGGGTATTGATCTGTTTTACATTATTCAGCAGGATAACAAACACTGCGATAGTTTAAATTTAGTGACCATAAAATTTACAAAATGGGATGTTAATTTTTGCCTGAATGTCTTGACCCCCTATCCTCTTTACTTTGTACGCATTTCAACATATTCAACCACGTCGTGAACAATTTGTTTGTTTGTTTAAAGTTAAGCCCAAAGTTACACCTTGGGCTCTCTGTTCTCTGCCCATCACGGGTATCGAAACCCGGTTCCTAGCGTTGTAAGTCTGCAGACATACTGCTGTGCCCCTGGGGGGGGACCATCGTGAACAAATGTTGTATTATGTAGCTGGATGAATTATGGATTTGTTGTTTGTTTGTTATTAAGTACAGAGCTACACAATGGGCTATCTGTGATCTGCCTATAAGCCTTCAGACTTACCGTCATGAATCAAGAAAGACTTATCTGTATTTTAAGTTCTATACGTCAGAGCTACGTTTCATATTAGGTACGTACAGAATGACTTTATTGGAGATCAGTTACAGCCCGTGGCGAGTTTTGATTACTTGACTAAAATTGTCATATTGTGCATTTTGGCCAATCACTCATATACCAAAGAGTCTAGGAATGCTCTTAGTGGTTTTACTGCAGAGTACTCTTTTACCTCTCATTAACAAAGGTACGAATGTGGGTGAGACGGAAACGTGAAGTAACTCGACTAACTACATATCACTCCTCCATATCTTCCACATAAATAGATAGATATATATTGCGTTTATCTTGATGAGTAATAAAACATACACGATAATTTACTCTGTCTCAGTACTTATCTCTCTTACTACGGGAATGTGCGCTGAAACATTCCAAGTCGTTGCGTGTGGTTTCGAGGGATCGTTTTAAATTTATTCTCATGTTAAATGTAAGTTGATTATGATGGTGCATATTTTAAAGAGTAATCTTGTTATGTAAGGAGAAGTTCGATAGGTGTAAAAACCCTCTTCGTAGTATATATATATATATATATATATA
>NW_013666034.1:356646-362069 GCF_000517525.1 Limulus polyphemus
TGCCCTGTATACAACGTTCCAACGATTATTAACCAAGCTACGGTGTTAAGATAGAAGCTTGTGTTAAGATAGAAGCTTGTGTCAAGATAGAAGCTTATGTTAAGATAGAAGCTTGTGTTAAGATAGAAGCTTGTGTTAAGATAGGAGCTGGTGTTAAGATAGAAGCTTGTGTTAAGATAGAAGCTTGTGTCAAGATAGAAGCTTATGTTAAGATAGAAGCTTATAAGTTGAATTTGTCATCACATTTTCATCTATATTAATTTTAAAGCGAGTCTAATGCTGCTGTTTTTATTTATTTTGTTTAAAAATATCCTTACTAAAATAACATCAAGCAGGTTTGTAAGTTTAAAAATAAGATACCTTTTGTTTTATTTTATATAGTTATGATTATTATTCGTATTCAAATATATATTTTGAAAAACTGCTCAAGTTAGAGTTAAAAAGTTAACGAGGGAGCTTATACTTGTGACGTCATGTGGTACTATAGTAGGCTAGGCACACGAAGCTTATAACTTTGTGTCCGTTAGCTTCATACACGGAGCTAAAAACGTCGTGTCTGCTACAGCTTTTTTATAAGGAGTTTATAACGTTGTGTCCGCTTAAGTTTCTTACATGAAACTTATAACGTCGTGTCCGCTGAAGTTTCTTACATGAAACTTATAACGTTGTGCCCAGTATAGCTTCTTGAGACTGATATTTTCTCTTGTCACAAATATACACTTGAGAGGCATTGACTGTAAGAAAGGAAAAAAATTAAAAGGTTCCATTATTCGCGCATATTTACTAAGTGTTTTATTTTTGTTACGTTTTTAAACACCCATTGAAATGGTTTTATATTTTCCTTTGCAGAGTATTGCTGTGTTTCAATGATATTTCCAGAAATAAGGTGGTGCATGCTATAGATGATGACTGGAGAGGTTATCCGTTTTTCTCGCTTTTAAGTAGCTCTAGCGGCCCTTAGTTTTTAGCTGAAGTTTGCATACCATTATTATTGATATTCAGATGTTAAGTTTTTTAACCCGTAATATAGGCCTCATTAATTTCATTTGGACTTATTAAACAAAAGAAATGTTATTAATGCTGGGAATACGAAAAAAAGAATATTTCACTGCTAAATTAGGGAAGGCTAGCCCAGGCAGTCCTCGTGTAGCTTTGCGCGAAATTCAAACGAAATCATGCTCTCTGTTTTGTCTTAAAAACACTTCAGAAAAATTTAGACGTAAACATAAAAATAACACCGACATCGTATATCAAAGTGGTGATGCTATTTGTTAATGAAATGGTGATTTTTGCCCCATTGTACATCCGCTGGGTGAAAGTTTCCTTACATTAATGTAGTCTTTAAAAATGCTTAAACTCTGTAATAATGATAATAACAGTGAAAATATGGATTAGTTTGATGTTTAGTATTCCCCGATAAAGTGAGTACTAATAAAATTATTAAAAAAGACAAATTTAAGTGTTCAGCATGGTCAACATTATGGGTGTGTTGCTGCCCAGGTGGGAAGAATAAACAATATGCGCCCTCCTAGCTTGTTGTGTATTTTCAGTGTGAATAACAAGCAATATGCGTCCTCCTAGCTTACTCTGTATTTGCACAATCTGAATAACAAACAATATGCGTCCTCCCAACGTATTGCGTATTTGCAGAGTGTGAATAACAAACAATACGAGTCCTCCTAGTTTACTGTGTATTTGCACAATGTGAATAACAAACAATACGAGTCCTCCTAGCTTATTGTGTATTTGAACAGTGTGAATAACAAACAATATGCGTCCTCCTAGCTTATTGTGTATTTGAACAGTGTGAATAACAAACAATATGCATTCTCCTACCTTATTGTGTATTTTCCCAGTGTGAATAACAAACAATATGCGTCCTCCTTGCTTATTGTGTATTTTCCCAGTGTGAATAACAAACAATATGCGTACTCCTAGCTTATTGTGTATTTTCCCAGTGTGAATAACAAACAATATGCGTCCTCCTAGCTTGTTGTGTATTTTATCAGCGTGAATATCGCATAGTTCAATGACAATTCCTTTACCTAAGTCCACGTACGCAAAACATTAGGATGTTAGAAAATCATTAAATGAAAAGTGAACTATGGTAAGTTGTATACGTAAAATGATTTAAATCGATATGTTGTTGTATTAGAAGTCAGTTTAAAGAGCACGAGGAGTTTAGTGTTGATTCGTTTTCGCGGTTTTCTTCCACAATAACAAGAGTTTTCAGTTTGTTTCGATTTTATTATTTGAGCCTATTTTTTTTTCTCAGTCGTTTCATTACCGATTTATACAAAAACTCGAGTTATAGATTTTTAACAGTCGCTACTTTTAGTGCCTTAAGTAATTATAGTTTTAGATGGGAGCGAGAATCTAGGAAGAAAACAGGCAGATAGCAGGCAGATGTTCGAGGTGTTGATGATAGTCTGTTCCTCTGACGAATTTCCTGCTAACAATCGAAATATGCTGAAAACTATACAACATTGATTAATGGGTTTGGCCAAACACAGACGTCAGTGAGAAACCCTTACCTGCATCAGAGAGCTCAGTAGCGGTGCCCTCAATACGCCGGAAAACCCGTGGGCTCACTGTTAAACTAAACCTTGTTTGTTGCAATTCCCTGTCATTACTGGTGCCAGACCAGACCTCCCTCACCGTGTTTTCCCAGTTTGCCAATAGGCGGCAGGAGCTGTCTATTTAGAGCATAGACAGGTGCAATAGCAGTTGTCAGCTCAACCAGATACACAGGTGAGACGTAACGTAGCGGATCCTTAAAGCTCAAGGGACCTTATTTTAGTGGTCAGGTAATTCTGGCCTCGCACTAGCATTTTAACTAATGGCCTCAGAAATGGCAGACTTCCATGATGTAAGTAAACTTCTTAAAATATTTGTTCTTAATCATGCCCAATACTATGGAAGAACTAATGCATATTTGATGCAAGTATGCATATTAATCACGTTGATTTTTCTCCCTTTTTTAATCTGACTTTAATTGGAACGAAATAATATAATGTTACGTGTTCTGAAGATAATATTTAGTACGTTAGTAATAAAAGAACACAATATCGGGTGTAGCATTTAGTGAACAATCACAGCAAATAGAACAAATTGTCAGAAGTCTTGATACTGGAGAAACTAGTTTCGACACATTCGTGTGTCCTCTTCAATCTCACGAATAATATCAAGACTTCTGACAGTTCATACAATTGGTCGTGGCTTTTCTCTAAATCTAGTGAATTACCTGGTCTGATTACCGATCTAACTGAATACTTTTATCGTTAAAGAATTAGAAAGTTTTCTAAGTTTAAAAAGAAACAATATTTGTGAACGTTCGGACTCCCATTTCCTTGGTACGTTTCACAAAATATTTCGCGAAACAACTTATTATTATTATTTTATAATCGTATAGCTATGCGAGCAGCATTATACACATAATTTAGGGCTCCAGACCACGAACAGCGGAAATTCACCCCCCATTCCTCCCTCTGGTAGTACCTAATTGTTGGACGGGATAGCGGTGCTTGCTTGTTTATTTAATATTTTGCAATATAATCTGGCCTCAACAACCACCGGACGCTCAAAGCGAGGTCCTCACGTGGTTCCTCGTAGCGTGCTTATGTCTGTGCGTAATCATGTGTCTCGGTAGGCAGTTAGATCGGTTTCCCTCTGGGTTTACCTCGTATGTAGGCCAAAATAAAAGCTCCTAGCCCTTAGTAAGAACATCGCTGAAGTAGGGCACTCTTGTTTGAAACAAGAGATGACTATACAGGAACGCAATTTGATTTCCTTTTCCAAGTTACCATTAATGTTTGTGATCCAGTTTTATTCATTCCCCCATTTCACAATTGCCATATTGATACAATAACGTGGTGCAACGCACTTTTAACTTCTTTAGAACTACGACAATTTTATTGGTTATTACGTGGTGTGTTTGTTTGTTTGTAATTAAGCACAAAGCTACACAATGGGCTATCTGTTCTCCGCCCACCACGGGTATCGAAACCTGGATTCTAGCGTTGTAAGTCTGCAGACATACCGCTGTGCCACTGGGGGGCACGTGGTGTAATAGAGAATGGTTACTATGCAAATAATAAGTGTGCTAATAATTGTACGAAGATTAATCTGACGCATAAGTAGTTATCGGAAATATGTTTCTATAAAATTTGAGTGGCATAGCTATAGAGGGTGGGCAGAGGGCACTCGTCCACCCTGGAGAGTTGTAAAAATATTCGGACATTTAAAAACCTTAATAAAAACTGCCCCCTTAGGTCAGCTGGAAACATGTTACTTGTATATGTATCTAGAAAATTCGTGTACCTGGTATATGGAAAATTGTAAATGACCCCACCTCCCAGAGAAATCTTGTAGCTGCACCACTAATGTCAATATTTTCGGTTTTGAGGTCTTATAAGCACTCGCATACACCAGCAGTCATGGACGTAGAAGCTAAAAAGTTTTAAAATGTCCTATTTAGAATGGTCTAGTTTAAAGTTAGACGAAGGTTTAAATCTCTACAATTTACACACACATACATAAACACGCAAGTTTAGTACAGCATAAAATGTGTCCGATCATACGATCGAATTTTTTCTCGACTTTTGTCAGTGTACTAAATGCTCAACAGGGGGAAATCTTGTTCGTGTTATTCGGGTTTGTTGTCTTTCATCGATTTATTTTTTTTTCCATTGCCACTACATTAAACTAATAACATTTTAAGACAACACCTTCAGGAATTAGGTAATTGAAAGTAAATATTTAAATATTTCTGAGAGACAATATAGTACTATTAAGCTCAATATTAAGTAATTAAGATAAGTAAGAGTAAGATATTAAAGTGTAAACGCGGACAAAAAGATCTTTGTAATGACGTAGCTTGGTTAATAATCGTTGGAACGTTGTATACAGGGCAATGTGGACGTAGCTTGGTTAATAATCGTTGGAACGTTGTATACGGGGCAATGTGGAAAGCTTCTATCTTAACACAAGCTTCTATCTTAACATAAGCTTCTATCTTAACACAAGCTTCTATCTTAACACCAGCTTCTATCTTAACGCAAGCTTCTATCTTAACATAAGCTTCTATCTTAACACAAGCTTCTATCTTAACACAAGCTTCTATCTTAACACAAGCTTCTATCTTAACTCCAGGATATATATATATATACAATATTTACAGAAGAAATATCATAGTAACGTTTTATTCAATGAACAGATACCGTTTATTAAACTTGGAGATCATGATGATGGACTGATATTCACATTCGTAATTGCGTTAGTTTCGTAAGAATGTAAAATGCGAACAAGTTGATGAAACTTACGAACACAATTTGCTTTGGTAAGCAAAACTTAGAAATAATGATCTAATATACACACATTCGTACTAGTTCTATATATATATATATATATATATACGAAGTAGG
>NW_013666034.1:362771-369730 GCF_000517525.1 Limulus polyphemus
GTTAATAATCGTTGGAACGTTGTATACAGGGCAGTGTGGACGTAGCTTGGTTAATAATCGTTGGAACGTTGTATACAGGGCAGTGTGGACGTAGCTTGGTTAACAATCGTTGGAACGTTGTATACAGGGTAATGTGGACGTAGCTTGGTTAATAATCGTTAGAACGTTGTATACAAGGCAAAGTGGACGTAGCTTGGTTAATAATCGTTGGAACGTTGTATACAGGGCAGTGTGAACGTAGTTTGGTTAATAATCGTTGGAACGTTGTATACAGGGCAGTGTGGACGTAGTTTGGTTAATAATCGTTGGAACGTTGTATACAAGGCAGTGTGGACGTAGTTTGGTTGGATACAATAAAAAGTCTTTGTTTGTTTGAGAATTAAGCACAAAGCTACACGGTGGGGTATCTGTGTTTTGCCCACCACAAGTATCGAAACCCGGTTTTTAGCGTTATAAGCCGCTGAGCCAATGGTGGGGCTATAAAAATAAGGGCTATAACGCTGTTATTTTTATCAGTATTCAAATACTTTAACCCTATTTAATAGTTTGTTTGATTTGTTAAGCCTAAAGCTAAGGAATGAGCTAATTGCATGTGCCCATCGCAGGAATCGAACATTGCTTTATAGACGTTATAATCCCTCAAGTTTACCGCTGAGCCTTTCCGGGGTGGGGGCTCAGTATAGGGTAGGAGCAAAAGTTCGTCACATTGTTAGAGATCTTAAAAATAAACATTTTTCAATATGTGCAGAATACAAAATTAACCAATAAAAACATTTTTCAATATGTGCAGAATACAAAATTAACCAATAAAAAATATTTTTCGATACTTGAACAGCATATCACTTTGAATTCATGTCATATTCAGGAAACATATCTTTTATCAAGAGTCGAGTTGTAAATACATACTCCAGATTAGAATGAATTCCTAAGTTGTTAAAATATCCTCGTCGTTATTAATCTAGGACTGATACTTAACAGTCGCAAACGTCGCACGTTCCTTGTATAAGGTTAGGTTAGATATAGGTTAGGTATATCAGGTTAGGTACGAGCATAAGAAAACGTTCATAGCGAGTAATACGAGTTGAAAATCAAAATTTAAACCTCATAAAAAATTTAAAAAAAGAGCGAAATTACGCCCTACAATTTACACATTGATTGTTTGCCTAAGCTAGAGCGGTCAAAGAGGCTTAATTCATTATGACAGTTGAAACAATTTGTAATTGCATATTGAACAGCTGCATTCTAGCAAGTCATGCTAGCGGCTATGTAAGACACCGCAAAAAGAGCATAGAACTGAAACCGACTGATAAAAAGTCTAGGATATGTTATGTTTTTTAAAATGATGAGTCAGCAGTTTTTGAAGTGCCGTCTAAAAATTACGATCATATACATTTTAACGATAATGTTTAATTGATGAAGTAATAAATAGTAAAAAGTTTAAATGAAGTAAGCTTGCTAATAATTCTTTTACAAGTATCTAGGAAATAGACCACACACGCTACAGTCCACGTGTTAACAAGGCATGAGAATGTATAAAGAATACAAAATAATAACCGTTGAAAAATGTTTGTATACCAACGTGAACTAAAGATTTCAACTCTGTCGCCGTGGAAACGTCTTCATATCAGTAAATATCAAACCTGCACACACAAACTTTAACCACTAACAAACAATACTTGAAACTGTTGTTCAAATTGTTTTGATGGAAATGAAAAAAATAACGATTTCATTTAATATAAAAATGTGAATTTTAAAATCCTGGGCAGTTTTTGAAGCCTTGTTACAACAAAAAGAGGGAGAGCGCGAGCTCCGTGTTTTTGGGGTTAATGTTATTATTATCATAGTCACCAAAAAAGTATTGTAAACATTTTTGGATTAAACAGCCACAAATAACTGGATGTTGTGTGATCACTTGTAATGAGATTGTTTCAATGAGCTGGAAGATCCTGGTTCTCTACTCTCCCGTGAATTATCTTATACTGGAGGACAATGATATATACAACAACAACTGGCACAGAATTAAAATTGCTTTAGATTAAGTTCATATGTAAGGAAGGTAACAAAAGCATGGCCAAACCATGTATTTGAATACTGGTATTTTCAACCTGAACATCTCATGCGACACATGGACTTTAACGTCCAGGTAAAAAACACTTAAGATTCAGACATAGCTGTCTCTAGTAATTAGAATTATTTCGAACAATTGGAAAAGCCTTAGTTTGTACAGATACTTTTACCAAATTGGGGACTGACTGCCATAATTATAACGATTCTACATTCGAAAGTGTGAAGCGTATTAAATGGCATATCGTGGCTCGAACCTAGGACCTTTTTTCCACAGTCTGGAACAGTAACACGCCAAGCCCACAAAATTAAGAAACAAATTATTTTACATTACGTTGATAAAGAACAAAAACTTAATATTTTTGTACCACTAACTTTCCTTGTGTTCCAGCATGTTCTATTTTCTCAGGAAGTTGTGTGTATTTCTGTGACACTGATTGCCATCTCGTAATAGTTGTAAACCATACTTTTTGGCGTTATACTACTATGTGCAGTGGGCCTGTTTGGATCAGAGTACATTATTACATGGTTGAAAATGCAGCAAGAGTAAAGACCTTGTTTTTGTGTTATTACTTTGAACTCTTTACATACATACAATGAATATTATGTAATATGTTATTAAAAAAAATTCAAAAACGAGACAAATGGTTTCATTTGAAGTAACCCCATGTGTCTTAAACGGGACGTTTTCTCTTTGTTTCTTTTTTCACTTTCTCTCGCGGGTTTCTTTCAGTAGGTTATCTCTAAAACGTTTCGCTTGAATGGTTCGAGATCCACATCCTTAGCATACCTCCGTTTTGCTTTATTTCAAGGCCACAAAAAGATCATGCCGTGCTCTCAGCCTGAGGACATAACGCATTTTTTTTTTATTCCTTACTGACCAATTTTCTTCCGTGTCGGCTATCTGTTTCACGTGGTGCGGAATGCGGAGAATGTTTTTGTCTAGGAATTTTGTATTCTATCTTAGACCGGAGAATATTCTTTGTCGTGTCGTCGTAGAAAGGATTTCATTACGATCATGGTTTTAAATTGGATAATAGCTTCGACTTGGTTTATTGTATAAAAATAAACTATCGCTTAATAAATGTTAAAAATCTCCTATACCTATCAATTAAGTTCCGAGTTTTACAGTTAGCTTGAATAAATCGTCTATTATTAATAATATTTAAAATGTAAGTGATTACTTTTTATATTTTCAACCTTAACAGAACATTATGAGAAACGTAAGCTTAACGGCCAGATCAGAGACTCACCCCTAGGGTCAGGCATAGCCATTCATAATCCATAACTTTGAACAGAATAGGCTCGGCATGGCCAGGTAGTTAGGGCGCTTGACTCGCAATCTGAGGGTCGCAGGACCGAATCCCCTTCCCACCAAACATTCTCGCCCTTTCAGCTTTGGAGGCGTTATAATGTGACGGTGAATCCCACTATTCGTTGGTAAAATAGTAGTCCAAGAGTTGGCGGTGGGTGGTGATGACTAGCTTCTCTTTAGTCTTTCACTGCTAAATTAAGGACGGCTAACGCAGATAGACCTCGTGTAGCTTTGCGCAAAATTAAAAAAAAAAGATAATTAACAGAATAGCAAGATTGACTGTCACGATTATAGCGTCCCTACACTTAAAAGTGCGGAGCGTGCTCATCGGCATATCGCAGTTTGAACCTTGGACCTAACGACCCACGGCCTGGTATGCTAAGCACTAGATCACGCATGTCCAATATTAAGTTTCAAACGTATCCACGTTTAAAGAGAGGTAATAAATGTAGGCAAAAAAAAAAGAAGAAGAAAACTAGAGCAATTGCCTATTTTCTTTCCTTCTTCAATGAACCGATGATAATAATATTAAAATGTATAGCGAAAAATTCAGAAAATATCGTAATTATGAACGCCATCTTTCTTTATATAAATATATATTTATATTTAAATGAAACAATATAAAAATGACTTTAAAATATTTTAAAAACTTTAATTATTACCATTCTTTAAAATAAATAAATAAATGAAATTACAAATATATATAAAATCATAAAATTCCGGTTTCTTATCATCTAGGATACTCTTCAGTTTCTACAATAAAGCTTTCTCGAACAAGACCGACTTAACAATGTAAAACTACCCGCGTTTTTTTACCTTAAAGCCTTTTAAACTCCCTCTCTGTATGTTAAACTATGTAACATTTACATTTATCTATTGTTTCCTTTTTATTACCCACTTCCTTCCGCAAAATATATTTATTTCTTGTATATCCGGTGATGCAGCTGTCGGTGCCTTAGCAAAACAAATTGCTTATTACACAAAATTGCTGAAATATTTGCTTAAGTACTAATACTGTATTTAGGAAGACTTTCATTAATGAATATTATTGTATTTTTGTACGCTATATATATATAACTTCCTAGCAACACCTTATTGTAATTAAAATATAGCAACATCACTGCAATATTCGTTGTTTTTAAATACACTTTTAAACACATGCTCAAGGGGGGGGGCTTCCCGATTAAAAAATGGTTTTACTTGCCCAATGTGGGAACTACTTGATTTAGAAAAAAAAAAACGTTTTGCATGCCTAAGGGGGAAATTGCCCCTTTTGAAAAATGATTGTACTTACTCAAAGAAGGAGTTCTCCGATTTAAAAAAAATAAGCAATAAATTAACTCCCCATACTGATTTAAACAAAAGAGCTTATCATAATCATATTCTTTGTGCGTGATAATTTTAATATACCGCTATGACCAGCTGTAATCCATGTATCAGTCAGTGTCTATAAAATCAAACAGAAATTTGTCAATATAACTTATCAAAATAATTTATTCGTGTAATTTTTAACTGTGAAAATAAATCAAATATAAGTAGACTGTATTTACATAACGTAATTAAAAATAATTCTACCTGAGTATTACTGCGATTTAATATCAGTATTTTCATTAAATATGGTTCAGTAAGAAAATGAACTACATAAAACCCTCACATAAAGCTTGCTATTGTATTTCGAACTTATGATACTATTTGGAAATATTTCGGGAAATAATTAGTCTGCTTAACCACCATGGTTGAGATGCTTAAACCCAATGCTGAAAAAGCGAAATAATTAGGCTGCTTAACCACCATGGTTGAGATGTTTAAACTCAATGCTGAAGAAGCGAAATAATTCATAATTTTCGCATAAAGCTACACAAATGACTATCTGCGCATGAACGTTCCTAATTTTAAATAGACAGACTAGAAGGAAGGAAGCTAGTCAACAGAACCTACCACCAACTCATGGGCTACTCCTTTCTGACCGAATAGTGAGACTTAACCCGCGGCCCCAAATTGCAGAGCGTGCTTTTAAGACAACGGGACACGAACCATGAGTACCTGGATTCACAGTGTCCACGTCAGGCCTCAACAAGCTTAAGCCTTTTCTGTAAACAGATGAGATGAAAGAGAAAGAGTATAATTCGACTCCAAATATCCAACGATTCACTCTCCTGAATCAGTGTGGTTATCCAAACTAACAACAATAATAATAGCAACCACACTTTGCTGTAGGCTGGTTTCTGTCATAAAACAGATGAAAAACCATAGTCAAAATGCTTAATATTTTTTTCTTAGGGTCATTTTAACATCATATCATCACTGGAATATTTTCTCTCCTTTTTTTTTTCTCCGTTACTACGTATTCTCTTTAAAAAACATATAATATATCCACTGAAATCCAGACTTTACGTTTATTCCCCAAAGTTAATGAATAAATATTTGTATTTTATTAGAAAACGAAAAACGCACTTAGTACGTTCAAAATCTTCGAAGATGGGTATTTGATACCTGTGTGCTATGTATGATTTAACACTTGTTTACTAACATTTTTAAACGATAGATGTTTGATAATAAAATTGATATTTACAGGCAGAACTTGCAACGCATCAGAATGCCTTATTTGAACTGTTTTTCAGGACTTAGAAAAATCTTAAAAGATAAAAAAAAGTCTGAACATTTTTACTTGATTTGGTGAAATTGAAGAAAATCAATAATACTACTTATTTATTCGAAGTAAAATATTAACACTGCTGTTACATGAAGAATGTTACAGGTAAAATGTTAACGTCGCTCCTGCATGAAGAATGTTGAAGGTAAAATGTTAACGTTGCTCCTACATTAATAATGTTAAATGTAAAATGTTAACATTGCTCCTACATAATTAATATTACAGGTAACATTTCTCCTACGTGAATATTGTTAGGGGTAAAATGTTAACGTTGCTCCTACATGAAGAACACTATAGGTAAAATAATAATGTTGTTTTTTACATGAAGAACGTAAAATCTTAGCAATTATTTTCGTACAGGTAAAAATGTTATCATTGGTTTTACGAAAGCAGAAGTGAGAGAATCTTAATGGTCAGACATAGGAAAATACATCATTAAAAGCTGTTCTTATTTCGGGTGAGTTACTTCTGCAGACGAACTAAACGTAAGTGGACGTTTGATTTTATAGACACTGACTGATACATGGATTACAGCTGGTCATAGCGGTATATTAAAATTATCACGCACAAAGAATATGATTATGATAAGTTCTTTTGTTTAAATCAGTATGGGGAGTTAATTTATTGCTTATTTTTTTTAAAATCGGAGAACTCCTTCTTTGAGTAAGTACAATCATTTTTCAAAAGGGGCAATTTCCCCCTTAGGCATGCAAAACGTTTTTTTTTTTAATCAAGTAGTTCCCACATTGGGCAAGTAAAACCATTTTTTAATCGGGAAGCCCCCCCCCCCCCCTGAGCATGCATAAATATTTTTTTAATGGAGTAGTTCCAACACTGGGCAAGTAAAACCATTTTTAAATCGGGGAGTCATCCCCTTGAGCATACAACAATATTATAATTTTTTTTAAATCAAATAATTCCCTTATG
>NW_013666034.1:370730-376440 GCF_000517525.1 Limulus polyphemus
ATTATAAAGCCCGCACGGCTGAAAGAGCGAGCATGTTTGGTGTGACGAGGATTCAAACCCGCGACACTCAGATTGCGAGTCGAGCGCCCTAACCACCTGGCCATGCCAGGCCTGTTCAACAGGCTGTGAAAGCCGCAACTTTTTTGACTAATCGAACACTCGCAACGGGTTTTTAAAAGTAAGAGCATTGGCAACTGTTCAATTCACTTTTTTTTCTTCCAAGACTAATGATTTGACAAAAACGAGGACACTTAATTTGCTATGGGATAAATTTAGATATTCACCCATTCACGATATACCTCTGGAGATGAAAATGTTTTATGTGCGTGGTAGTAGATGCTTCAAGTTAACCTGTGCTTTTTCAGTAAAAACAGTTTCAAAGGGTGTACGTGTACTGAAACAAGCTCATTCAAAAAAATATCCAGATTTCAGGCATTGCTTTTCATGATTTTTGTAAACACACAAATACAGATAGATGAACAGCAATAAAGTGCACGGCCATGTAGAAATGTCACGAGCTTCATAAACATTTAGATGATTAATATATGTTGTTTTATTTTATACGAAAATAACTGCTCTATATAGTGATTATCCTAAAAAGTGACGTTAGTGTGTTTGGAATTCCGAAGATGTTGTCGTGGTTGAACGATGACTACTATATTAAAAACTTGATAGGAAATCCTTTATATATATATAAGTGACACGACTAACTCACTAACATATGTAAATTAGGTTTACGTCAAATAATATGCACGGTAAAGGATTTCGTGAACAAATATTGGAGTCTAACTTAATAGTGTAATACTATTCTCCCTTGTAGTTAAGAAAAGTAGCAGTTGTAAATGAAAATATTAGCTCCAGAGTGCGGTATATAAGGCTGCAATATTTCAGCACAAGCTTGACAGGATTTTATTATTTTCTGTCTGTACTTTATCTGAGTACAATCATTTTTCAACTGGGGAGTTTCCCCCTTGGGCATGCAAAACGATTCTTTAAATCAAGTAGTTCTCAGATTGGGCAAGTAAAACCATTTTTTAATTGGGAAGTCCCCCCCCCCCCCTGAGCATGCAAGGATTTATCGATTCAATGGTCAAGAAGGGCTCAAAGTTTTAGTTTTAAGTGAAGTCACCATCGGTTGCAAGTTTTAAGCTTGTGGCACGAAGGTGAGAAAGGTATTGTTCATTTGCGGCATTATGGGATATGTTTTGAAATGATCCCTTGCATTTATAAGCGTTAGTCCGTCACATAGGTAAGCGTCAACTAATTGAGAATGGGGGTCGTTGAATAAGTTCTTTAATTGTTTAATAAACTCAGTTAGCTTTAACCGGTTTGGCAATAAAATTGACTAATCTAAAAAAATGGGTAATAAATACTAATGAAATCGTGATTTATCGACAAAATTATCATGAATGGCTCAAAGTTTTAGCTTCAAACGACGTCATGATAGACTGACTGAAAGTTTAAACAGTTCGACCTATGCTGCATAATTTACTAATTATAAAAGCTAAGCGACTTTTTAACATTATATGTTGGTTTGTGATATACGCTGTTAATAAATTATTGTAATTTCAAATAGATTAGAGTATGTGGTCAAGAGCATTGTCCCCAGGCTGCATAAAAAAATCTAGTTACCAACTGCTGTATATTTCAGTTTATCCTGAAATAGCAAATAAAAGGAAATGACTATACTGGGTAAAAGCCTGAGTGGACTGTTCCTTTTTGTGTATTCATGCCACAACCTCTTGTAGATAAGAAACCGTTAGAAAATTAATGAAGATAAGGAACTCTAAATATGGCCAAAATTCCTATTTTTAATGTTAAAGGTATCATTACGTTTGTTCTTTTACAATAAAGCTATTAAGACGATCTGCTGCCATCCCTAATTTTGAAGTACTGACCACAGGGAAGACACCCATTCGACTGCATCCACCAACAACCTTTGGGCTATTCTTTACTAACGAATGGTGGAATTAACCGTCACATAATAGAGTCTTCACGGCTGAAAGGGAGAGTATTTTCAGTGACGAGTTTCGATCCCGTGACTCGCATATTGCGAGTCGAGCGTCCTAACCATAAGATCATGTCAGTCCCGGTATTATTAGGATGCGCAAAAAAGCTGACTTATTTACTAATGGGCACAAAACAATATGGATATGGAAATACTACTTTACCTATGTATTATGATGCACTTGAACAGCAAGTCCGTTGTAAGGCCTCAGAAAACGTTTAGTAGTTCGGCAAATAAGGGGAGAGGAGAGAAGCAATAGGCATGTTTTAGAAATAGTGGTGTCGTTTAAGAAGAAAGGTAAATTGCCTATTGAAACTTGATAGTACAGCGCACAGCTACACAAGGACTATTTGCGCATATCTCTCTCTTACTTTGAAACGGTAGACTAGAGGGAAGGCAGTAAATCAACAATACCCACCACAAACTCTTGTTTAATTGAATAGTGGAATTTGACCGTTATCCTTAGAGCGCAACCTCGGATCTAAAGCGGGAAACGCTTTTTGGCAGAAACGGGTCACGAACTATGAATATTTGCATTCATTGTCCGACGGGTATGAGGATTAATAATTTACGAATTTCAGAGTGAATATCTACACTAGTTGAAACTTGTTGAAGAAATCCCGCAATAAAAGAATACTTTAGTGATTACTCTTAAATTATATGGTTTGGTTTCAGTTTCGCGCAAAGCTACACGAGGGCTATCTGCGCTACTCTTTTTACCAACGAATAGTGGGATTGACCGTCACTTTATAACGCTCCTACAGCTGAAGAGCGAGCCTGTTCTGTGTGACGGTGATTTGAATAGATTGATATGATTTGTCGAAGCATGTGAAAGTAACTGTTAAGGGGTTTGTAAAACGTTTGGCAGTAGACAAAATCTTCGACGGGTGAAAAAACAAAACAGTTCGGTGTACCAGTAGGATGCCCCCCAGTGGCACAGCGGTATGTCTGCGGACTTACAACGCTAGAAACCGGGTTTCGATACCCGTGGTGGGCAGAGCACAGATAGCCCTTGTGTAGCTTTGTGCATAATTAAAAAAACAAAAAACAAAAACCAGTAGGATGGGCATTTAACTCGCTATTGAGTAGTTTGTGTTGTTTGTTATCAGCTTTTCCCAGATTTCTTGTAGACCAAACAATTTATCTTTTAATTACTAAGTAAACATCTTTTAAAGATATAATAAATATTATCTGAAATTTCAAACGATCTTTTTTTTCTCCAACGTAGAATCGAGAGATTACAAAATTATGAGAAAAGTTCGTTTTTATTGTATCCTTTAGTATCAACCTATATTTTCTGCTTATTTTTATCAGAAGTTTTTACTTTGTTTCAGAACTAATATACATGGTATGTTATTTTTTCTTTAATAGAATATAGCAATTTTAATTTTAATGTTCGAGCATTTTTTTAGATGTTCGTTTTAAGGTGCAAGAGCTTCATTTTAAGTTGAAAGACATGTTTAATTCTTCCAGATGTGGCATGACATCGAGAGTGTGTTACTTGTTGATCCTCAGCCAGTGGACCACAACTTCAAGATGATGCAAGTGGGCCCTAGTGAAATTACGTCACATTTCCCTGCCAGAGTTGAATTGCCTCTAATCCAAAGAGACCATGTACAGCAGCAGTCAGAAGTCAGTACGAATGCACTAATACCGCAGTTACAGCTCCAACAGCAACAACAAAATTCCCAAAGTAACATCGAAGATTTTATGATAGATCTGGACTTTGTGCTTAATCCTGATTCAACAAGTCTTTACACTGAAGAAAGTAATTTGTGCGCATCGACAGAAATTTCGCGTAAACAAGCTCGTCCACAATTTTATCGTCCTTCCGTCGAACCTTTTAACAGCAGTTGTGAAACTCTCCGCTCTCAGTTAGGTCATCTGCATCCTCAAACCGTGTCGTCAAATGGCACGAGCTCAGCTTATCAACCAGGAGGTTGTTCATCTACAACGACATCTTATGGAGGTGGTCTCCCCTGGATCCAGCACAGTAGCAGTGGCAGTGGCACAGCTTTATTGACAAGCCAGATGTCACCACCAGCCTCACCAGAAAGAACGGCTCTTCAGCTTCAACAAAACGTGACAGTTGCAACTGTAGATGCTTTTAATACAGCTTCTCATCCGGTTTCTTCGACAGTGACGCAACCACAGCATTCTGTTTTACACCAAATTGGTCGACTTATAGCTCCAACACTTTATCATCCTTCACAGCAAGTACAGCAGCAACAACAACTTCAGCAGCATCTTAGGATGATGACTCCACCATCGTCTCCTAACCTTATTGACCTTTTAAACACGACCAACTCTTCTAGAAATGAACATGCGTCGACATCAAACGTGGTCCTCATGCCTGATAATAATAATAAGAAAGGACGTCGCAACTTGGGGCGAAAAAAGGTCACGACGCACTCCTGTTCACATCCGGGTTGCAGTAAGACGTATACAAAGAGTTCGCACTTGAAAGCTCATCTCCGGACTCATACCGGTGAGAAACCCTACCAGTGCACGTGGAAGGGGTGTGGTTGGAAGTTTGCCCGATCGGACGAACTGACCAGACACTACCGGAAACACACTGGTGACAGACCTTTCCAATGTCGTCTATGTGAACGTGCTTTTTCTAGGTCGGACCACCTGTCACTTCACATGAAGAGACATACAGCAGTATAAAAAAAAAGAAAACGTTTAACAGTATTTGTCAGATCAAAAGAAGCCGGTTGTTCCTGACTAACTATCCATGACATCTTCAGTTCCTCGTGGAGATCCGTTAACTTTGTTGGTTCAATCTTATTTTGAACGTCTATTCATAACCTGCCAAAATTAAGTAAAACATTTATGGAGAGTGGGACCAAATTTACTATATTGGCTTCGTATCACATCGAGTGATATGTGCAACGGATGTCACAAAAAATCGTTGCTTTATAGATTCAATGTGAAATATTTCTATAGAAATTAAATGTTTTAGAAATATATATATATATATATAATTGTGTTTAATGTAAGCAATAAATCTCATAGGTAAGTAAATTAAATAATTCCATCAATTGATCGTTGAAATGTAAACAGTTGTCTTTTGAATTTTAAGAGGCACTTAAGTAAATATTGATTTGCCAATATGAAAGAAAAGGGAAATTGATATGAAAACAGATAAATATAAATGTTTATTCAGGCTGCATGAGGGAGTTAAGAATTGCATCACATGACAAAAAAATTGTACGATGTTTATCTTGTTAGTGACTAGCGAAAAGGAGATTAATAGCTCGTGTATTTTTCAGGATTCTATAAATATGTTACTGTGTTTAATGCAAGTTAGTTTGTCTCAATAATATGTATAGATATAGAAATTAAAACAAAGATTAACATATTGGAAAATATTGTTTTGCTCAGCAAGACCCATATATTGCACGATACTGTGATATCTCCAGTTGTTTTTTGTTTTCTTCATGTTTCTTCTTAGGTTTAGAAAGACGTGTTTATATATAAGTGAAATATATGACGTGTCGGTACATGTGATGTAAATCTTGCTAGACACTCTAGGCAAATTATAGTTTTCTCTGAAACTAAAAAAGGAAACTACTTAGTACGGAAGCACCAACATACGACTAGTATTAATAAATTCTGCTAGACATTCTCGACAAATTCCAGTTTTGTTTGAAACTAACAAACTACTTAGTACGGAAGCACCAACACATGGCTAGTATT
>NW_013666034.1:376461-385796 GCF_000517525.1 Limulus polyphemus
GCTAGTATTAATAAATCCTGCTAGACATTCTCGACAAATTCCAGTTTTGTTTGAAACTAACAAACTAATTAGTACGGAAGCACCAACACACGGCTAGTATTAATAAATCCTGCTAGACATTCTCGACAAATTCCAGTTTTGTTTGAAACTAACAAACTACTTAGTACGGAAGCACCAACACATGGCTAATATTAATAAATCCTGCTAGGTATTCTCGACAAATTCCAGTTTTGTTTGAAACTAACAAACTAATTAGCATGGAAACACCAACACATGGTTAGTATTAATAAATCCTGCGAGGTATTCTCGACAAATTCCAGTTTTGTTTGAAACTAACAAACTACTTAGTACGGGAACACCAACACATGGCTGGCAACCAGCAAGACGTATCAATAATTAAGGGCGCACAGGACGTGTTTAAAATTCGACCACGAAGATTTATTAAACAGTATTTTCCCTAAGGGATCTTTTTATTCTTACGTCACTTTATATTCTAGTCTGTCGGGGTGAGTTTCGTTTCATGTACCCTGTTGGACTTGTCTGTTTTAGATCATCATATAAATTGGCGCATAAAACTATAAAACAATTCAAAGCTAGTTTTAGGGCGTTTTCTTATAGTTCTAATGCATTTACCCTGAAGCCACTTTCATAGGATCACTGGACTAATTACAATCCTGTGAAAGAGCTAGTTCACCTACATATTGATGTATGTGTACATACATATCATTTTCACAAAGTATTCGTTCTCGTGTGCGCTTATATAAGGGCAGTCATATTCCCTTCCTGTTCGTAAACAATTACGTTACAGCCATCTCGAGTATCTCTATAAAATATTGTTCTTATTTCGTAATGGAGATTTATGTAAAATTTAAAGAAATTCATGTAGAATTCGTATTTTTCAGTAAACCTCTATTCAAGTTCAAATGAGCGTCAGTAAGCATTTGAAAGCGACGTCTAGCGTTATTGTACGCGCTGGATGCCTCACTGACCACGTGCGTGAGCTCTTTCTTACTTTCACTCATTTCTTATTCTGATCATATATGTCTGCTCTTCTAGATATTCACATTAGTTTACCAGTCATTGTCTAAGAATATATGAAAAGAAGAAAAAATATTTCTAAAAACGCCCACCCATTGTCCATTTTTAAAATTTTTGGATTATTCTTTGAACTGTACTTTTTAGAATATACATATATATTGCTATATAGTTAGTGTTAGTAATACGTTTGATGTTTAGTTATCACCAACACTAGAAAATATTTATTACCGCATATAACTAAACCTTATTGTTGGTTGAGATTTATCTCTGAAGACTGACGATGGGAGAGGGGGGGGGGAATTATTTGATAATCAAGGGATTAATTGCTTTACGAACAAACACGAACCTACATCAATTTCAAACAATCATATATACGAGCACTTCTTTTCAGTTTTGTTTTTTTAATCAAGGTTGCTGGTCGTAAACCCAACGCGATAATAGACACCAAGTAACTATAGAAACTAGGAAATAGGAATATCAACCTTCGCTAGCTTGCAAGTAAAAATCACGCATCTTTTTTCTTCATGTAAGTGACTAAACCTGTTGACGGGTGTGGAAAGGGCAAATAAAAGAAATATAATTTGAAGCTTTTTCAGCCCACACAATTAAGTTGTTTGGTTATTTATTTGTTTATTTGAAATTAAGCACAAAACTATACAATGGGCTATCTGTGCTTTGCCCACCACGGATGTCTAAACCCGGATTCTAGCGTTGTAACTCCACAGACATACCGCTGTTGTACTGGGGGGCTACAATTAATTTCAAGTTCGAAGAAAAGTGTATCAAATAAACGTTAAACAGATATTTTTTGTCATCAATGTTGATTTATTAGGGATGAAACGTATCTCTATACTCAGAATATTTTGGGACGGTAAATGAAAACTATATGAAAAATATATATATATACGATGTATATGTGTAGACATATAGACAAACAAGTGCTAATAATTACACACGACTTGGAGTGTTTTGACTTTCAATGCCTAATGGAATTCTTCTCAAGAAGTTAACCCTAAATGTAACTAAATACTAATGGCACGTTTTAGAACTGCGGATGTTCCGTGGCATTTTTAAAAATTTGAGTCGTTAATATTATAATTATTGGCCGCTTAAATTAAGTCTATGGTTTTGATAGAACGGGAACTATGATGGACATCCGAACCAAAAAAGGTCTCTGCACTATTTTAGCTGATTCACAATTATGATAGAAGCCTTTATGGTTTAGTGATTAGGTGTTCCCATGACTACGCAAGCTCTTGCTCTGAGTTCAATGCATATGTTATTTTTAGCACGTGGTAGGCACAACCTATTCTATGAATTTCTTCCACTGACGTCATTAAGCAGGAATTACACGAAGATTATCGTTTGTAAAAACGTGAGCCATGCGTATGTGGTTGATGAGAACAACTTATAGAATACTTAATAAGTAAAGTATCAGTGTACTGTCTAACCGAGTTACTTAATAAGTAAAGTATCAGTGTACTGTCTAACCGAGTTACTTAATAAGTAAAGTATCAGTGTACTGTCTAACCGAGTTACTTAATAAGTAAAGTATCAGTGTACTGTCTAACCGAGTTACTTAATAAGCAAAGTATCAATGTACTATCTAGCCATGTTAAGTGCCACTATTATTTCCATGACATTAATTCAAGTAAGCTCATTTCTTCATTTTCTGAGTCAGATTTGCGTTGTTTAAAGTCTGTGTGTATGACGTTACACGATTTATTGTCCTTTTGAATATAGGCTGTTGTGAAGACCGTTTAAAATAACCGCGGTGAATGACTGCGAGTTCAAGATGTCCGAGAGACAATCTTGTTAATGAAAATGCATTTACACACACACACATACACCAGGTCAAATTCTGAGTTTGTCGACCGTACAATTTCATACAAACTAGATAAGCTATGGAAATATTGTGACCGTATATTTCACACACATACAGAAGGAGAGTCTCAGATTTTGTTGGCCGTAAACTTTCACGAACAGCAAAAAAAAAAGAAGAAAAAAGTTAGGCGTATGTGGGTTGTACACTTTCACGTACAGTAAAACAACGTTAGGCGTTTGTGGGTTGTACACTTTCAGGAACAGCAAAAGCACTTAGGCGTATGTTTGTTGTACACTATCACGAACAGTAAAAACACTTAGGCGTATGTTGGTTGTACAGTATCACGAACAGTTAAATAAAATTAGGCGTTTGTGGGTTGTACACTTTCACGAAAAGTAAAACAAAGCTAGGCGATTATGGGTTGTACACTTTCAGGAACAGCAAAAAAGCTTAGGCGTATGTTGGTTGTACACTATCACGAACAGTAAAAACACTTAGGCGTATGTTTGTTGTACACTATCACGAACAGTAAAAAAGCTTAGGCGTATGTTGGTTGTACACTATCACGAACAGTAAAAACACTTAGACATATGTTGGTTGTACACTTTCAAGAACAGTAAAAAAGCTTAGGCGTATGTTGGTTGTACACTTTCACAAACACCAGATAATCTACGGAGCTTGTCAGTCACATATTGCAAGCAGAATATACAGTTTTCGTTGTAGCTTTCCGTGTTGTTTTGTTCGCGACCAGAAAAAAAGTAATAATATTTTGTGATTCAGCATGTTGATTATTTTGTTATGGTGTCACTGGTATATAGATGTAATAAAATAGAATAACAAATTTAATGTTTACTGTTCGCAAAAATATGAATAATTCTGTAAGTTTCATTCAAGGATTAGAGAGAATTGCTCTATAACAAGCAGATTTGGTGTATTTGCTGTTTTTTCGGTTTATATTCTTGTGCTTATATTGTCTTTGTTTGTGAATTTTGTTTTTATGAGGTTTAAGTTTAAACGAAAACAAAAAAGAATAGGAAAAATATTATTTCATTCTTTATTAGGATGGTTTATGATAGAAAATATGACATCCGAATTATCGGGACCAGCTTTCGTTCCACCAATCAAACAAAGACACACACACGCACATACACGAAAAAAAAATCATTCCAATTACACTGCTTGATCATAGTTATCTATCGAGCTTTATATTAGCCTCTCTATTTTCATTATCATTAAAGGTTCTTTTTGTGCGGGTTGCAATCTGCCATAAAAAAATTAAAGGGAATTGAATTGCTTTGTATATATAATATGTTTGTCTGTAAAAACTAAATGTATAGAAATACATATTTACATATTTCTACTTTGTTTATGATTTGGTGTTAAATAGGAAAGTAAAGAACCATTAAATTATATATATTAAAAAAAACTTTGATTTCGTGTGACCATTTCTTTGAACCTCGATATGGTTAAAGCGAAATAATTTTGATAACTATTCCAACATGATTACTTCTATAATTATATACAATCCAGCTCAAAAGTTTTTATAAGAAATGTGTAATTTTCGAAATCTAACGTGATACATATCTGTCCACGTTTATATTTTAAGTGAGAACGGTTTTCAATTATTTGGAGTAATTTGCCGAAACCTATCGTACCTGATAGAGGAAACCTCATTGAAGATTTTTTTTTATTTTTTTTTGCTATCACATTCCATTAAAATTAATATAACAAGATGTGTATTATTTTAAACCTAACCTTCTGGGGTTCAATGTGAAAATAAGTTGTATTTGAGGAAATGTGCTAAAAATGGATAGCTGGGGGATGTGTATATTACTTTACCATAGTTAAATATCTGATAACTTCTTGTGTCTATAATGTATATACTGTCGTCTAATGTGAAATGTTCAGCACTCTCGTTAACATAAATTATCATTCTGTTTGCTTAACTATACAGTTTACTTACTTGTCAAATGACATACATTACTTTTGTCCATTTTTGGTATTATTTCTTTTTATACAGTGGACATTAAATTGCAATATAATATTAAACTCAAAAGAGATAATTAAATTTAAAATGTACGTATTATTTAATATATTTTTTTAATTGCTGGATAGTAGCCGTGTGATAAAATACGACCAGTTAAAAAAAACAGCCATTTTCTGTGCGCTCTCATCAACCCACACAGAGCACCGTGAGAAACGAGATTCGTACGAGATCGTTCGTCCACATGGCTTCCAGTCATGGTCTCGTTTCATGAAATCAACTAAAACCAGAACGCCCGAAGTGGTTCAGTGAGCTCAGAAGTATTATCATATTCACATTGCGTTGGATGTACGTGCTGTAGAAAAGTGTGTCACTTCAGCCTGGCTTCTGTGTTAACCGACGTATGCAGTCTGCCATTTTACTCGCAATAAACACATACATGTTCATAAGTGCCTTCGAGTTTTAATGCTGTAATTGGCAGGTTACCTCAAGACTTACATACAGCCATTTTTTTGCATTCCTTCACTTCAAAGTTTTGTTGTTGTTTTCCATTCATATACTTATTACTTTGCCCCATAGCATGAAAACAATTACGTAGAATTGATTCGAGTCCTGATCACTTTTTTTTTAGACAGTCTATTTAAAGTTTTTGCAAACTTAAGAATATGCATGTGTTTTAGGGAACATAAATCTCGTGGATAAACAAGTATGACCTATAAACGATTTCTTGAAATCCTAGCAGTAATATGTTTTAGAAGGTGAATCAGTGTTAAATTATTAACACAAGAACTCTGTTGTCACCCTGACCTAACAGAACGAATGTTACAGTTATTATAGCTGCTGATGGTTAAAAAAAGGCTTAAGGAATTCATAGTGAAGTAAATCGTGTCCTAGCAGCGATAGGAAGGAGTCGAACGACGGATGGTATTTTGATTGTGGTTCATAAGAACGAATGTTACAGTTATTATAGCTGCTAAGAGTTTAGAAAATGGCTTAAGAAATTCGGAGCATCTGTAAACAGCCCAAAAATCAAGAATTAGAAGAAGAAACTGAAACTGAAGGATCAAAATGAGGCTACAAGCTTGGTTGATTTCATCCAGTTAGTGTCTGGTATCCAAATCTAACACTACTGATGTACATAAACATGATTGATGGGGGTTATTTTATTACCCCATGAGAGTTTTTTGGTGGAAATTTCTCACTCTAAAGACGTAATTCACGATCCCATCCCATCCTTTTTATACGTGACTCTACTTCAGAAAAAAGCTACAGTATCTGTTTTTTCTCGAACCCTTTCATTTCAGAATATATTAATCAGTATAAAATGTTACTCATAAAGAGATTATTATGTGACTAAAAATTATTGAGAACCAAGAATTTCAAAAAGATACAACATATAAATGACGATTAAGATTTGCAGCAGACAAACTGCAAAAGATAGTGAATTTCACAAACAGTTTCGTCTAAATACAAACAACATTTTTTGAGCAAGAGTATCCTTGTTCGTGTAATCTTAGCATTAATGGTATTACAGACCAAATAAAAGCAGGATTAAAACAATAAATATTTTGATTAATGGTATTACAGATTGAATAAAAGCAGGCTTAAAACAATAGATGTTATGATTTTTCTTCAAATCTGAATAAACCAACATTTTTACTAATCAACGAACGATTTTACCCACCATGAAGTTATTTAGAGAATTTTACACTGGACGACTTTGTTCTTCAAAGAAGGACTTTCCAGAGTGTTTCTATATTTTATTAATAGTTAAAAATCATTTTGCTAACCTTGGTATATACAACTTTAGCAAGCTTTTTTCGAACACTGTTGCTCCCAGGCGGCTCAGAGGCAAGTTTGAGGGTTTCTATGCTATAAATTGGGTTTCGATACCCACAGCGGGCAGATCACAGATATCCCATTGTGTAGCTTTGCGCTTAACAACAAACATCCAAATAATGTTATTTAAACAATTTAATATTAACGAATCAAATTGAACAAACAAGCCCCCCAGTGGCACAGCGGTATGTCTGCGGACTTACAACGCTAGAAATCGGGTTTCGATATCCGTGGTGGGCAGAGCACAGATAGCCCATTGTGGAGCTTTGTGCTTAATTCCAAACAAAGAAACTTTAGGAGTATTTTATTTTACTTTCTATTATCATTATTTTTCTCTGCTGAATAAAGCAGTTGATTATATACTTCTGTGCCTGTCTCTGAGTGGCTATCGCTTATCGATTTAATCTACACTTTAAGAGAAGAGTGATCGTCATTCATGTGGGTGTCATGGAAACATCGCTGAGCCATTGTTAAGAAACACATTATCAGTACTAGTTATATATCGAAATCAGTGATAATTTCAAAAAAGGTGTAAATGATCTTTCATAAAATCAAGTTAGATCTTAACCTGGGGATTTTTATACATTCTTTTAGTTTCGTTATTTTAGAGCAAAGCCACATGGGGTTCTCTGTTGTGTTCCCCGCGAGGAATCGAACCCTGTATTTTAGCGTTGTAAATCTGTAAACTTGCTCCTGTCCTACCGCGGGGAATGGTGCTGTTTTAATATAAAGCCTGTTAAGCAAGAAAATGAGAAATCATACGTATGTTTAAAATTTTACAGACTTATAGAGTTAAAAGTTTGGGTTTGTTTCCCTGCGGTGGACAGAGCATATATTGTCCATTGTGCAGCTTTGCGTCAAAAAACAAAACACACAAAAAAACCACAGCTTTTATGGTCGTCTCGATAACTACGAGCATAATATATATATAACAACTCTATTGTGACCGAATTTACATGTGATAGCACCATAAATTCATTGTTGAAATCTGGAACACATAGAATCTAGATTTGTTTGCTTTTTTTTAAGTGCGTATGAATACTACCAGTCAGTAGTTCAGCGATTCACTACGAATTGTGACACAAAGAGGTTATAGTCATGTATTAGAAAAGCACTTATAGTTTTTGTATAGTTTCAGGTTGTATCTAAAAAGATGGGGTGGTGGATTTCTTTCAGGTGAGGAAATATATATGAGCTACGCGATTTTTCTGGATATTTATTGCTTTATGACGAGAGATTTTCTTTTAAAGTTTCGCATTGAAAAACAATATTTAGGCATTAGAAAAATGTTATTGAATACATGAACATATGTTTTTAAAGTTTCATCACAACATGAACCATTAATTATGGATTAGAATTTTATTTAATACAAGAATGAACATTCTATATAGTCTCAACACAACATAATTCAATTTTCATGAGTTAAAAAAGATTTTCTTGAATGCGAGAATAGATATTTTATAGAGATTTTCTACGAACTTAGATTACAAAACAACAACTTAATAACCAACAAATCATAAAGTTTATAATGTTTAGATGATCAACGAATTCATTTCTATCGTTTATCTTACAGTTGGCTTGCATATATTACTCTAGGTTTAATAGCTCAAGATTACCCGACATTTTTTTTTACCTGTTCCCGTTACATCATATGAATGAATAGATAAATACAGTTACGGCGAATTATCAGTCCGAAAAATCAAGAGAGATTTAAAAACTTGTGAGAAAGAGGAAACACTTTGTCAAAGTTTTGTTAAAATGATACAACTGGTGTATTTTTCGAATTATTACTATGAAAAAAATATATATTCTTCTAAGACTAGAGTCCAAGGGTTTGTTGAACTCGGTATCAATAAATTAAATTTCAAGGAGATCGCCCTTGTAAGTCACTCAACAAGCAGCATGGATGTTTCATTATATATATTGTTAAGACTGGAAACGCTTACGAATCTTCTTTGTTTAGCGTACTAATAAAAAAACCATTATAGGTGCAAGCACCTTCAAATCAATTATGGTTATATATATAGGTTTACATGAGCTCAGGTTCATCTGTCCGGTCAGGTATTCTAAATATGGAACTACGATACAGGAAAACAGCTCGTTATAAAGAGAAGATTAATAAGTTTGTACAGAGATTATCAATACTACATTTTGTGGGTATAAACAGGTTTGGTGAATTAGCGATCTTGAAAGATATATCTTAAGAAGACCTATATACAGCTTATTAATTTGCATAAGCTAGAATAGGAATAACAATGGCCGATTTTTTTCGATTGATAATGGTGGACGAGAAATATACTACTCTATATGAAACTTGGACTTTTTTGTTTTGAAAGGGTGAAACAACTTCGACATAAAACTCTGATGACACCTGTGAAAAACAATGGTATAGACTGTTTCATAAAAGCGAAATGTTCTTTTACAAAACGAGACGTTACAATTAATATTTAACATAATAAATGGGGAACTCGTGTGTTTAGACGAGTCTCTTTATAACTAGTCCCCTGGTGAGTTTGTTTTGTTTTGTAATTAAGCACAAAGCTACACAATTGGCTATCTGTGCTCTGCCCACCACGGGTATCGAAACCAGGATTCTAGCGTTGTAAGTCCGGTAATTCTTCGGATTTACAACGCTAAAATTAGGGGGTT
>NW_013666034.1:386575-389802 GCF_000517525.1 Limulus polyphemus
CAAAACCTTTTACAATCGTCTGCTTTTAACTCTTATTATAACAAAACGTAAAAAGAACAAAATATTCACCCACAAATATAACTCAATCACTGATATTTAAATCAAACAGTTTTTTATATTATGGCAATAGGTATTTATATTATACATACTGTTTAAGGAACAAAGCTTTATTCTTTACATTAGTATTAGTTTACTATCAAAGGTGTTGTCAAGCTGTTTTTAACACTTCTGATGTAAAAATTTACTTAACTGCAGTTCCTGTTTTTATTTATTTTTGACTATATTTATGTGTGTGTGTGTGTGTGTGTATTTATATAAAAAATTAAAATATTTTTCAATTAGGCCTTAAAGGTGGTTGTAACCAGCTGGCCTCGACGACACTACAGGCTACAATGTTTAGGATAAAATGTTTGAGCTTGTTTTGATATCGTCCCAATAAAATGACGCCGTTGTGGCTGCCTTATGAGATTTCTTACAATATAGATATACAAAGTGCAATATTTTTTTCCTTAGACTGTCATATATTCAAAGTCATTTGGATATACATGTTTATCGTGTCATACAAATATAGACAGTTGTTTATAACGACTAAATGCGTTCACAGTTCTATGCATCTAAAGCTGCACATGCGGGGATCAAATCTCGAATTTTAAAACTATATATTCTCAAGCTTGCCGTTGTCTTGGACCACTGACACATTGCACTTTGCTAGCTTTTGTTCTCTCATCAATTTACGGGTCCCCTGGTGGATCAGCGATAAGTTTACGGACTTACAACGCTAAAATACGAGGTTCGATTCCATCGGGGGACACATCAGATAGCCTAATGTGGTTTTGATCTAAAACAAATAACAACAACAACAAAACAACAGCAACTTATGGCTAGGTAAAAACAACCAGTTGACTCCACTCTGATGGAAATATGAGGTTGAAGAAAAACGTATTAATAAATCAGGTTTTGTATAAACCAACAATGCCACTATCTTAAGTTTTAATCAAGTATATCAGTTTCAAACATACCGTTAAGTTCTTCAATAAATTTTGCTGCCCACACCAAACATATTATCAAGTGTAAGATATTTTGGCTATGGTATCAAACTTCCCAACAGTTTTTCTAGTGACCTTAAAATCAAGTGTATGAATACTATTTCAGTTTTCTTTTCTTTTTTTATAAACAAAAACTGCTGATTGGATGCAAGGAATTGGAGTGTCCTGAAATAAGGAGGTGAATCAACCAGAGCGAGAAATAAGCTCGCTGAAAACTATTCATGTTCTTTGGTTATTTAAACAGAGGTTGAATCTATATAAATATAATAATATTGTTTATCGTCTGTTGTATTTCTATGTAACTACTTCACAGGGTGTGGATGGATCTTCACCAAAATTGGTATGGAAGTTCGTTAGATCCATGCGGGGGGGGGGGGGTACATACACATTTTACGTTTTGCATTTTGCGGTTATTATGGACGTTTCGTACCACGACCTGTGGGTGGATCTTCATCACATTTGGTATTTGTGCCACTGGGGGGCAGCTAATAATGAGAAAAAAAAAAAGGTATCATAGATTAATTTACTTTAATCCTGCCCAAAAGAATTTCAAGTACCGCGGCTATTGAAGATTTCCTCTTGTTTTAAAAAATAGAAAAATATCACTTCATAGCACGAAAGCTTGTGATATAAGCTTTTAAAAATTATGCTATGGTTTAAAACGTGTAGTTAAATGTAAAACAAAATTGTAAGTATATGCAACAAATATACACCTTAACCGTACTTTCTGACACGTCCTATTCATATGATTGATGATAACAATATCAAAACCTCTCCGGATTTTCCTTAAGTTTTCAAGGATACCGGAATTTGTCGTTCGCTGATTAACTGTTCTATCTTACTCATTGTTCCACGACATTTAATTAAAGGAGTTATACAAAATATTGAATATATCAAGGCCACTAGATTATTGGTTCCGTTCCTGATCGCTGGCCTTCAAACTCCATCGTCAAGGAAGAAAAAAAGTTGTATTCTTAAATTGCAGCTGTCATCAACACGGAGTTAGAATAATAACTAAAAAAAAAAAAACGTGTGCAAGCTGGACAAAATACAATATGGTCAGTAGATGTATTGGATGTACCAACCCACTTATGTGCGTCCGCAGAAGGAGGACGGGGGCAAGATGGGCACTTGACCATTGGAAAATGAGAAACATAATTATTTCTTTATTCATGCAGTATATGTATATGAATTATTTATTCAATTCACAATTTCACACTACTTTGCCCCCCTCTCCCACTCCTGGAAAAATTTTGCGGACGCCCATATCCTTCTATAACAATGCAATGAATTTTAAATAAAGCTAATGTATATTATAAGGAAACATTAATTGCTGTTCACGTTTTCTCTTTTTATCATACAGTGGCGATTCGGGAAGTATCTGATACCTTGACCAATATTTGGTATTTTCAATCTGAACGACACCATGTGTTACATATACACTAAGTGGCCACTTCTAAAACTCCAAGGTTCAGGTTATAGCAGTTTCTAGGTTTGAACTGCTGATCAGAAGTAGAGCAACCACTCTTCGCCTACACAGCTACTCTTAACCGAATAACAGGGTTGACTTTTACTCTTATAACCGGCCCACGGCCGAAACTGCGGGACGTGTTCAGCTGCATAACACGGACTCGAACCTTTGACCTGCTGACTCGCATTCCGGTACACGCACCTTGTAAAAAATAATCATAACTTATTTAAATGTAATCAGTTCCTAAGACAAGTGATAATGATCTTAATAACCTTATTATGACTTTTTAGATGATTTTTCCGTAAACATTAGAAATGAGTATTTATAGCTTGTAATGGACCGTAACACGTAGCAGAAAAAAAAGCTACAAGTGTGTAGCCTCTAGTACTCAATAAGCAGAAAAACAGTAACATTGACAGAGTTCTTGATGCGTACTTTATCAACTAAGGTTCGAACCTTTCAGGATTTGACGATTTTATTGCTATTCTTCTAAAGCCATCAGGATTTTGTGCATGATCGTTACAATTAACAATAGTTCATAGTTTGGAGCTATCAGTGGCAATAATATGCCAATATTTGTATGCCATTTCATACTTGGTTCAGGTATCTTTATTAATTCACACACTCAATGATTAAGTTTTAAATAAGCAGAGTTTATTGTCAATATTTACTTATTTTCTATGTTTTATTTATGCTTAAAGTTGTCAAGA
>NW_013666034.1:390593-397871 GCF_000517525.1 Limulus polyphemus
TTTCGGGGTTCGAGATCGACGTTACGCCGCTGAACATTCTCCACACTTTCATATGTGTGCATGTTATAGAATTTACATTCGTTATTCGGTTCAAACGAGACGAGGCAAGGTTCTTTGAGCGGCGACTGTGAGAGCGGGCTGTTAGTAATTCAAAGTGTTTGTTTTGAATTTCGCGCAAAGCTACACGAGGGCTATCTGCGCTAGTCGTTCCTAATTTAGCAGTGTAAGACTAGAGGGAAGGCAGCTAGCTACTCATCACCACCCACTCTTTTACCAACGAATAGTGGGATTGACCGTCACATTATAACGCCTCCATGGCTGAAAGGGCGAGCATGTTTGATGGGATGGGGATTCGAACCTGCGACCCTCAGATTGCGAGTCGAGTGCCCTAACCACCTGGCCATGCCGGGCACCAATTCAAAGTTACAGATGGCTAAACCTGAATCCCAGAGGTTTTTGACCTGGCCGTTTAGCCCATATTCTCAGAGTTAACTTAGTTAAAGAATATAAGCAGAATTTAGTTTTATCTGGTAAGTTTTCTTATGAATTTAATTCATTTGATAGTTTATTTTGTCGATAGTTATAATTTAAAAAATGAAGCTGAAAGTTTTTTGTCTACTTCATTTTTTGTCCTAAAGTGTTTTTTTTTGTGTTTAATATTTTATTTGGAAACCATAAAATGACTGGCTCTTAACAGTCAAATTTCAAAAGCGGTAACCTAAGTTATCCGCGGATTTAGTCATGTTATTATTTTATATATTGTATAATTTGTCAGTGTGCGTTATTTATGAAGTTCGCTCCCTGATTCTTTTAATAATGATATATCCTTCATACTCTGGCCTTTACAACTAGGTTTAGGTTTCTAGACAATAAAAAAAATTAATAAGGATGTGACAGGTGCGCAAAGAGATGATTTAAACCCGCGAACTTTGAATTGAGAGTTCCGCAATTGTGTCCTTGTTCGGGAATTCAGAGAAATATGTTTACGTGAACAGGATGTTAGCGTGAAAGGGGACCTGTCAGTAATGATTAATACTTCTTAACATTTGGATTTAGTTTCCACATCATCTATTAGAACAAGGCTATATATTTGTCAGTAATAAATCACCAGTGGAGGTAAAGTGAAAATAAAGATATTTTGTTTATTTCAAGTGAGAAAGATGACAGTAATCTATAGGACATTACTAAAAAATATTGAATATTTTTGTCGACTATATTACCCTAATTACGTCTTTATGTTCTATGGCAATCTGTCGAAAAAGCATAGCCAGGTGATTAGGGCGCTTGACTTGCAATGTGAGGGTCGCGGGTTCGAATCTCCGTCCCACCAAACATGCCAGCCCTTTCAGCCGTGGGGGCGTTATAATGTGAAGGTTAGTCTCACTATTCGTTGGTAAAAGAGTAGCCTTTCTTCTAGTTTTTCACTGCTAAATTAGGGACGGCTAGCGCAAAAAACAAAACAAACAAACAAACTGTCGGAAAAAAACCTGATGCAGCAAGTGTATTATGATGTTTTAATCAAACGGACATCTTCATAGACGCCGAACCAAGGAGAGACAAGGATCCCACTACTTACTTCGTCTTCTATAAACTTTAATAGGTTCACAGTTTTTTCAACTTGCACTCCCCCCAACCCAAGTGGCACAACGCTAGGAACTGGGATTCGATACCTGTGGTGGGCAGAGTACAGATAGCCCATTGTGTAACTTTGTATTTTTTCAACTTGCACTCATCAACCCAAGTGGCACAACGCTAGGAACCGGGATTCGATACCTGTGGTGGGCAGAGTACAGATAGCCCATTGTGTAACTTTATACTTAACTTCAAACATACAAACAAACTTTTCTAATTTGAATTTAATTTTCATTCCTATATAATGACATATTATAGACAAACGCAGATTTAAAAATTAATTTTGCTAGCTGGAAATAAAAATTTGAAAAAATAAAATGAAATAATTAAGATCAAAATAGAATACCATACAAGTTTTTCATTATAATATCGCTTGTATGCTTTCCCTGATAATCATTATGTCTTCGCCCACACTGAATCAAAATAAGCCCAAATTACCACTCTAATTGGGCACATTTTTTATTGAAGCATGCCCAGGAATCCCAATGATTTTTACTTGCCTCTGGCAGTCGCACGTTTGACAAGCTTGATCCACTTCCAGCTTTCTCTCTTCCGATATATTTTGCTTTCGGTGCCATTTTTTATTCCAAATGTCATATAACACTGGTCTGTGATGGTTTTGAAATTTTTACATGTTGTACAGTATGTTTCGCACAAAGCTACACCTTCCATGAGCTTCATTATCATAATATATCGAGTACAATAGATCTAGAATCAAAAATGCTGAAACAGGGCGTATTTCCATGGATGAAATGACATTAAGAATGCACGTAATCATGTAGGATAATATATATATATATATAACTAAATAGAGCACAAAGTAGATTGAAACTCGAGAACCCGCACACTTTCGGAAATTTTTTCAAGTATAATTTCCGAGAGTGCTCGGAATATTGGGTTTCTTATTAAGAATACGCAAGAATATAAATGAGCTCGAACCCAGAAATCCAATAACAGATTTGTAAATTGCTGTGTTAAATTCTCCACTTTATCATCATATGATGTCACACTATATTAATCTTGAACTATATTACCAACTTCTTAAACTGCTTTTATAAAACAACGAATGTCACAGAGATCCAACGACCCAAGATTTAAGTCGATAACTTTAACCATTACATAAATATGTGATTATTTAAAAATAACCGTTTAAAATAGAATATAAGAGAACAAATATGTCATTCTAGTATCATAAATGTGTTTATTTGTCTTGGGAGAAAAGCCACATTGGACTATCTGCTGGGTACACCGCGGGAATCGAACATCAGATTTAGCGTTGAAAGTCCGTAGACTTACCGTTGTTCCAACGAGGGTCAGTATCACAAGACACGTGGTATATCCATCATTTGTAGCCATGTTTTCCACAGAATGTACAGTTAAACAACAATAACAAGAGACTGTGTTATTAAGCTATTTATAGCTCAAACAAAGCCTAAACACTATAAGGTCTTCCCAAGACTGTTAAAATATCATATTATGTTTACTTTAAACATACTTAGAATAAAAACTCATAACGTTAACTCTTTTTTTGTTGTTGTTGTTTAGGAAATAAACAGTGAAATCTATAACTTATATATAACTCAGTTTAAATTATACGCGAGAAGCATTCTCGTTAAAGTTACTAAAGCTTTATTTTGTTTAAGTGTATTTGTAACATCACTGAATTTTTCCAATAGCGCTCAAATGAATTGATAGCCAGTTATATTTGTGGCCTGGTTGTTAGGGAACTCGACACTTAAGCTGAGGGTCGAAGGATCGAATACCCATCACCGAATATGCTTACCCTTTAAAGTAGCTGTCAGTGCCAGCCACCCAGTGTAAAAATTCTCGCCCCTCCCACTGGCAAGTCTTTGGACTTATAACCTTAGAAACCGGGTTTAAACACCCGTGGTGGACAAAGAACAGATAGTCCGTTGTGTAGCTTTGTGCTCATCTATAAACACTTTTAATAGAGATGTTCAAACTTTAAGCCTTCTTGTTCATATTACAATGCTCCCATTGTTATTCGAGCAGCCTACTATGTATTTACGTATAGTAAAATCAAATTAGTTCACTATTCTCTCCTATTCTGTGAAAGTTTACAAGTATTTCAATTCTCTGTCAGTTATGAATTTTAACTCTCATTGAAAATTAATAACTACAACCCAACATGAAGATAATGAATGTTTATAAAAAGCAGAAAATGTTTTTAAATATAAGGAAACCACGCCACCTCCTTTGTGGCTGGTAAGTGTGAGGGCTTATAACACTAAAAAATCGGGTTTCCATACGCGGTGGACACGGCACAGATAACACATTTGTGTAAATTTGCACTTAACAAAAATAAACAAACACAATATAAGTAAAAACACAATAAGCCTTTTCCCCCAGAAAAAAAAAATGAAGATACCATTTATCGGTATTTATGGGAACAGCTGAAACCATTAGGTAAATGTCATGGTAATACTGTCCGTGTTCTAGTCTAATTTCAGATACCACACACCCTTGATAAGAGTAGATGTAACCACAGGAAGTGACGTCGTATAATACGTTACTACAAGAGGAAAATGAGACACATCAACCAGAAATGGAACTGAACGTGCTCTTCATACATAAGAGTAGATGTAACCACAGGAAGTGACTTCGTATAACACGTTACTATAAGAGGAAAATGAGACACATCAACCAGAAATGGAACTGAACGTGCTCTTCATACATAAGTATGTCAATATTTTATATTGGCTTTTATGTGTGTTTTGCACCAGAAATATTTATTTGAGTAATGTGTGTTAACTGGTTAGTAAAGATTGTTGAGGATTAGAACAATACATTGTAACAATGAAGCACGTTACATCAGATATGATTTCATCAATTCAAATGCTGTGTCTCGTTATATGTGTCCAATGGAAAGACTCATATCTGATCTGGTTGGTGGAGCCTGAAAACAAACCTAGATAATGCAATATTTATCTCAGAAGGTACATATCACAAATTACCCATTAAATAAGGAGGGTTCAAAAGTAGGCTTACACACAAGAAGACTAAATGTATTTAAATTAAAATGAACATATAATGACTGTTTGAAATCTTACGTTATTGATTTGAAAATGTTAAGCAGTACATGTTAGAGTTTGGGTTTTATGTTACTTAGCATAATATACCACTGCATAATTTGCTGGGAGAGGCCGGTGAGCTCAACAATAGGGTAGGGATTCTAAACATGTACTTATGTAAGCTGAAGCAGGGTTAATAATGAAGTAGAGTTTATAGTTATCTATATTAAAGGTTAATGATGAAGTAGAGTTTATAGTTATCTATATTAAAGGTTAATGATGAAGTAGGGTTTATAGTTATCTATATTAAAGGTTAATAATGAAATGAAGATTATAATTACCTATATTGAAAGCTAGTAATGAAGTATGGTCTATAGTCATCTGTATTAAAGGTTATTGATGAATTGGAGTTTATAGTCAGTTTACAGTCATGAAGTAAAAATAATAATTATCTATATTCAAGTTTAATAATGAAGTAGAGTTTATATTTATCTATATTAAAGGTTAATAATGAAGTAGAGTTTACAGTTATCTATATTAAAGGTTAATAATGAAGTAGAGTTTATAATTATCTATATTGAAGGTTAATAATGAAATATTTTTTATAATTATTTATATTTGTGTCTACTTCAGTAATGTCCTATCGACAGCAGACGTGAATTAAGCTCTAAATCATTTATTAAGATTTAATTGAAAAGTCATAGGGTTTCATTTCGAGATGAATTAGAATCATAGTACTTAAAAAATGTAAACTAGCCTGAGGGTAAGAGCACGGTAGTAGGAAGGTTGTATCGTTTCGTTTTCTGGATAGGCTACACTGACTCTTAATATTGTCATCAGGATTATTAACATCACAGAAAGTGTGTTGGTTTGGATATCCTTTTTTTTCAAGTTTTATTTTTGAGGTGAGGAAAGTTTTTGACAATTTAATTAACACAGTAAAGCTGAAGCAGAATTTCATGTAAACACATTATTACTTTTCCCGAGAATTTAGATGAAATGTCTTCATGCCTCAATACACTTGACTGGCGGAGGTAAATAAATCCATTAGAGGAGTAATACCACACCGCCTGGTAAACACAGAGTGAGAAGCAAATAAGTGAAGAAAAAAATGTTTCAGGTGGTAAACGTGTAGCAACAAGCAGAACTTAAATTGAAAGTTGACTAAAAACGTCCAGTGTTTCACCAAGTTATTCTAGCATCATCAGCTACATCAGGTACACTGATAGTTTGTTTTTAATTTCGCGCAAAGCTACACGAGAGCTATTTGCGCTAGTCGTCCCTAATTTAATAGTCAAACACTAGAAGGAAGGCAGCTAGTCATCACCTCCCACCACCAACTCTTGGACTACTCTTTTACCAACGAATAGTGGGATTGACCGCCCCATTATAACGCCCCCACGGCTGAAAGGACGAGCGTGTTTGGTGGGATGAGGATTCAAGTAATGAGATAAGCGAAGCTGGTAGAGGGTGCTATTTACTGATAAATCCGAATTTAAATTGTCTGTTGAAAATGAACAATAATCTGTTTGATAACAGATAAATAGAATGGTATCAAACTCAACCTTTTAACATCTCAGCCAAACGTGTTGGAGATCTTCAGAAAATTGATGGCACCCTGACTGTTGGCATGTTTGTTCGCCACTTAATTACATTAGAAACAAAACAGAGAAAATGAAATGGTAGCCAAACAACATTGCTAATTTGTACGGAGTAATATAGGACATTCGGACAATAATGCAGAATATTGTAATTATGCTGCCGTAATTTTATCAGCGTCTACTGTTCTGTTTAAAGCAAATACAAAATGCTAATGAACTGTGCAATTTATCCGCCGTTTTGTATTTTATGAGGCCTGAATGGCCAGGTGGTCAGGGAACTCGACTCGCCATCTGAGGGTTGCGGGTTCCAATCCCCGTCACACCAAACATGCTCGCCCTTTCAGCCATGGGGACGTTATAATGTGACGGTCAATCCAACTATTCGTTGATAAAAGAGTAGCTCAAGAGTTGGAGGTGGGTGGTGATAATTAGCTGCCTTCCTTCTAGTCTTTCACTACTAAATTAGGGACGGCAGGTAGCTTACGTGTAGCTTTGCGCGAAATTCAAACAAACAAACAATCGTATTTTATGAAATAATGTAAGCCCTCTAGTGGCTCTGCGATAAATCTGTAGGTGTATAAAGCTAAAAACCGGGTTTCAATACCCGTAGTGGGCAGATTACGGATAGCCCATTGTGTAGCTTTGCACCTAACAACAGTAATAATGTATTTGTACTAATGATAAAGTGATTGGTTAGTTACTTATTATTTGTATACGTATTACTTATGTATTGCCATAATAATTTCCAATACTGTATACATAACTTAGAATGTTGTACAACGTACAATACGAGTTGATATAATGAACTGGAATGTTAAACCTGAACATACCTTATGTACAGATGAGATAAACAATCAGACCAGTGGCTCCTAAAGCTCAAACATAGCCGTCCTTATAATGGCTGGAGACGGCTTGAATGGGTAATGAAGAAAACTTTAATACAACAGCAAATGTACAACGTTTCGACAAGTTTCGACAGATAATGACAAAACCTTGTCGAAACGTTGTACATT
>NW_013666034.1:397881-400484 GCF_000517525.1 Limulus polyphemus
AATGTACAACGTTTCGACAAGGTTTTGTCATTATATGACAAAACCTTGTCGAAACGTTGTACATTTGCTGTTGTATTAAAGTTTTCTTCATTACCCATTCAAGCCGTCTCCAGCCATTATTAGTCTCAAAGTGGGTTCCTCGTCATCGAATAGCCGTCCTTAATTTTGAACTAGTGACCAAAAGAAAAGTAGCCAGCTAGCCAGCCAGCAAATCCACCACTTTATTTCTGTTGGATGATAACAGAATTGTCTTTTTGAACCTTTTCAATAAGCACAATATTATAATACTAAGTAAGTGTCGTTAGTCTGGTTATATAAAGCTTACTGAGATGTGATTAGACGTGGTTTATAATCGTACCGAGATCTTACTAGGTGTGGTTTATAAGTGCACCGAGATCTGAGTAGGTGTTTTAATAAGCGTACTGAGACTTGATTAAACGTGGTTTATAAGTGCACTGAGATCTGATTTGGTGTGGTTTATAAACGAGAGTGTTAGACGAAAGAAGTACCGATTGACAAATGATCTAAGCAAGCCATACAATCATGCTCAATTCATCCAGCGTTCCCATGCAGAAAGGATGCTGACAATAGTAAAATTATAGCATAATTTCATTCGTGAATGAACTAAACTTCCTTTATAAATCTACCAATCGGTGCCGAAATACAGAAACCAAGAAAGTCATGTCATAGAAAATCTTATCAGGCTTAAAGAATAAAGTCTTGATAAGTGTGAATCAAATGTATTATGTGTAGAGTTGGTATCTTTCAGCCTGATACGGATACTACTTCAACCTTATTCTTATCTACAAATATGCTCACCTCTTTTATAGCAACTAAACAAAAATAACAGATGGAAAAGTTACCTTGTTTTGTTTTGATTTTTAGATGGTCTTACTGGTTTAGAGTCTGCATCTTATAACAATCATTACCTCTGACAGCTATTATCGCATTCATTGCCTGAAAATACTATTATATAATTGGTATTCGTTCAATGTGATGATCCATTTAATGTTTCTGTTTTCTTGACTTACCTAGACTTAAAATAAACGGAACTGTACGAGCGACTATGTAACGAGTTCATACATATATATATAATAGGGAAGTATTAGATAGGAGTTTTGCTGCTGTTTATTTCTAAATTATTGACGTTTTTAATTATTTCATATCACTCCTCATCTGGAGATAAAGGACGTATTCAGCCACACATCGCGCCTATCTTGGAACCTTTTGATCTGCAATACACTAGGCATGCTACTCACTAGGTCACGCTCGGGTCAAAAGAGTTATATTTAAGAGTAGCTGTTTGTTGCTGACTGGTTTCACTTTCTCTGGTAAACAGCTCTAAATTAGAAATCGTTATGATGGAACCTCAGAGGTCTCTGACCAGACCTTTAGCCCCCATATATGGCATAAGGCTAGAGTTCAGGTTGAAAATACTAATCGTTTTTTTTTAATTGAAATGTGTATTTATTACCTAACTTCAAGATGTCTGTATTTTTGTACACTTGGTACAAAACATTTAATATTTATAATTATATGAAAAATAATCACATTTTTATAGTGAAATGACATGATTTTACTTACGTCTTTGTTTGTTTGAAGTTAAGCACAAAGCTACACAGTGGGCTATCTGTGCTCTGCCCACCACGGTATTGAAACCCTGTTTCTAGCGTTGTAAGTCCGCAGACATACCGCTGTGCCACTGGAGAGCACGTCTTTGTGAACCATGATATTAAGTTTCATGTAAATCTACAGATGGTTTAGTACTTTATATCAAAATGATTTTGAATACGTTGTGATGTAAGATTGCGGCGGAACGGCATGTATCAGAACTACATTTTAACATTGTTTGTTGTCTGTAGTTAGTGTAATGCCAACGAAAAATTTGACCCTTTGGGGACTGGCATGTAATAGCCCTTTTAGATGCAAATTATTCATAAACTGAGATCATACAGGTATGTTCTGATCGGAGATCTAAAATTTCGAAGATGGAAATATCCTTTTACTTAATGGTAGAGAAAGGAATATGGATGAACTTAGGGAACCAAAACCATCAAGAAAGAAGCATACAGTAATCATACCGAAATTCTGGTAAGCAAAGTGCGGCGTCTTGTAACAGATGATAATCCACGAACACAAAGATTAATTCCAAAAAGCGTCCACGTGCCCCAGGCAAAATATTCAAAAAGGATCTCGGCCTGGAAACGTAATCAACAGGGTATAGGTTCACCAAGATAAGGTTTTATGTCATATCTTGCATTAAACTGGCACATACCTCAAACAGCTGGATAATGAAACGGGTATTCATGCTTCCAGTATCTATGGATTTCTGTGTGATCGAACTGTTGAAACGAACACAAGGCAACCATTAAGCTCGTACACTAGGTGAGTTATGAAAAGTTATGTGCTTCAGACATGGCGGACTTAAGACGGAGGCTTTTGCAATGGAATCTACGCTATTGTCAAGAGGCATGGCATGACGTGGCGACATGAAATGTAACGACTTCATGAGCCTCCAAAATCGTTTAAATATAATGTATTCAATACTCTGTATATATATATATATATATATATATATATATATATTTGTATATATATATATA
>NW_013666034.1:400505-401589 GCF_000517525.1 Limulus polyphemus
AAGTAAGTAACGTAACGTTACTACTAGACGTAGCCTACCAAACTTAACGTTTAAATTAATTAATAGTAGTTCTATACTACTGTATATATATATATATATATATATATATATATATATCAGTATATGCATGTATATATTTGTATATATATATATATATCAATATATGCATGTATATATATATCTATTATACAGCAAATGAATAAGCTACACATACATATAATAACATATGGCATTCGATTATTTTTAGTACGTATTATTACCTTTGACTCCCAGTGGCACAGTGGTATGTCTTCGGACTTATAACGCTAGAAACTGGGTTTCGATACCCGTGGTGGGCAGAGCACAAATAGCCCATTGTGTAGCTTTGTGTTTAATTACAAACAAGCAATCATTACCTTTTATGGTTAATTATTTACTTAGCCTATTATAATTATCTAAGGATTACCATATGTTTTCTTGGATTATCATAGGGGACAGGAAACATGCAAGGATCCTCACGCAGTGCATTGCTTAAGAAGTTTCTTTTAAATATATAATAAAATATTAGATATTCGTTAAGCAGTTTCTGGTTGTTAACAGTTCATACTTTTTCACAAAGACAACCGCCGAGCTTACAGATGATATTGCAGAAAGTAAGTACAAAGAAATAACTAACTAAAGACTAATTGAATTTATTATAGAAAATCGAATATTTGAGCTAAACTAACAAAACCGGTTTCTAGGTTTCCCTAATGCAAAGCAGAATTGTTTTCTCTTGCGATAATTTTAATTCTTTGGAATTCGAGTTTTTCTTATTTATGCTTGTTGAGACAACTGATGTTAGATTATCGTAAAACTTTTCCGCTGTATTTATGATATGGACAATTTATATTTTATTACCAAGTAATTTATGTATAAGGAATTGAAAATCGCGCCGCAGTCCTCCGAACTTTGTCTTCGCGGCAGAGTTAAATTCGATAACTTTTAAATAAGAAAATTCAAAAATGTTATTTTTTCCTTCGAGTTGAATGGGACTTTAAATATTGTTTGTTTGTTATGGATTTCGCGCAAAACTACACGAGAGCTATCTGCGCTAGCCGTCCCT
>NW_013666034.1:401599-410015 GCF_000517525.1 Limulus polyphemus
GGGGGGCGGCGAGTCGTCGCCGCCCGCCGCCGACGCTTGGGCTACTCTTTTATCAAAGAATAGTGGGATTGACCGTCACATTATATAATGACCTCACGGCTGAAAGGGCGAGCATGTTTGGTGTGATGGGGATTCGAACCCGCGCCCCACAGATTGCGAGTCGAGCGCCCTAACCACCTGGCCATGCCGGGCCAACTTTAAATACAGATTAAGAGTTCCGTATTTCTCTGTTTTCAGATTTTGATTCAGAAGTGTTATAAACCAGAGATAAGCTATTAGGTAATAAAGGTTGCTGCTATATCTAGAAACAACAATCAGCTGCTCAAAAAATATAAATTATTTTGTAAAATACTAAAAGCTTTAGATAGAAGAAAGTCACACGATCGCTGGTTCGCCCTCTGGTAGAGCTCTGGATTTTGGATCCAGGCGACACAATAAAATATTTCACACGTTTTAATCTGTGGGCGTGTTTGTTAGAAGAGTGACAGTTAATTCATTAACATACTTCGTAGGAGGCTGGCTACCTTCTCTTTTGTCAGTAGTCCAAAATTAAGGAGAGTGCCAAATAGTCTTAGTAGGTGTGCCCTAGAAACAAATACTAATTAAATCGCTCGATAAGAAATATATTATTCTTCCAGTCATCTATACAATTAAAACGTTTAACACTAATAACTGTATCAGAATAATTCGTAAAACAAGTTACTATACTTTGTTTTTTGTTTAAGTAGCATATTTGAGACATAAATATAACAAACAGAGTTTGAAAAATGCTTTGTTCAGGCTCTAAAGAAATTGATTAGAATTTTCTGAAACACAAGATGAATGAGGTGGCTAAAGAAAGATACAAAAGGTAACTTTCGGAATGTTAGGTTTTGTTGTTAAATAAAAAATATGTTTTAATATTATATATAACTTTCAAAATAATAGGAATGTGTCTTTGAAAAGTAGGTTATAACTCAATATTAGATAAAGGTTACTGGAAAACGAGGTTAATTCTTAATTACGGAGAAGAGGGTCCTTAAAGAAAGGTTATATCTTAATATTAGATTAAGGTTATTGGGAAGAAAGGCTAGTTTTAAATGAAAAAAAAGAGCTTTAGAATGGGTGGTTCTTAACAATAAAGAAGGGTTCTTAAAGAAAGGTTATATTTTAATATTAGACTAAAGATATTGGGAAGAAAGACTAGTTTTAAATGAAATAAAAAGAGCTTTAGAATGGGTGGTAGAAAAAGGATATTTAAAGAAAAACTAGATCTTAATATTAGATCAAGGTTCTTATGGATAAAGGGTACCTTAAAAACAGGTAAACAATCTAGAAAGAGAAGTTAAATCTATAACTATCAAATGAAATTATTCAAATTTCGGTCTTCGCATAATTTTCACGTGTAACGAATTTATTATTATATATTTATTTTAATATCAACGTTTTTTAGATTAAGTTTATATTTAAAAATGTGCGTAGCTTGTAGTGCTAGATATTTATTGCGAAACTCCCGCCTATTCTCCAAAGTTGTAGAAGATTCTCGAAAGTAAGAATCAACAATATATGTATGTGTACGAAAATGTTTGTGTTAGCGTCAGTATTGTTACGTAAAACTGAATTTTCTAGAAAGCCTCCAACGCCTATAAATGTAATCAACGCGACGCGCCAAAAAAAGAGCATCTATTATTAATTCGCTATAGTCAGTGTGCTATAAACTTCGGAAGATATAAGTGCGATTGTTATAACGCTTACCAATCGGAAAACTTCAGGTATTTGACCAGGAACTCATACAAAGTTCGAACATTATAAATCATTTAACTTTAGTGCATTCTCATCAGACATTAGTATTTTTACGAAAACATTATATAAATTAATCGTGGAAAGCTCGACATGTGTGGCCGATAAATAACGAAGAACAAAGCTAGCTAGCTTCCCGTGAAGCGAATTGTACCTACATCAACTCGTAATTAACTCGCTCATCGTGGTTCCTCGATAAGATAAGATAAGATAAGGAAAGAAGACTTTATATTGCTTGTTTGTGAAACTTTTGTTTATAAATCATTGTTTGTAATAACTATTATTGTAATTTGTATTGTTGTGTGTATATTAAAACGTATTTGTGTATAAAAAAATGTGTGTATCAATCTTGTTGGCAAATATCATAAACTGACTATATATAGGCTCTTACTAAACTACTAAATTTAAAGTATCATTTAGCTCGATTTCAGACCATTCAAAATTTTAATACGTAATACATGTAAAAGTATAAATAAAAGATACATTGTCAAATCTTAATAAACAACTATCAGTTGTTAGTAACGGTAGCAAAATATGTGCAGGAATGTTTATTCTGTGCGTACGCTTTTCAGCTCAATTACCTATAATTGAAAATGTCGTTTATTCCTGGTTTAAGGTATGTTATATGAATCATTTTAAGTCTTGATCAGTTTACGTACCATTGAAGTCATAATCTGTTGTTGTTGTTGGGTTTTTTGCGGGGCGTAATGTTTAATGTTATACTTTTATGAATGACTTCGAACTATTTGGGTGTCATAAACTTAATTCCTTGCCAAACTAAAGTTAAATAAAATAGATGAAGAAAAGAAATCACAATAGCGTGAATGTCTGATGGAAAACTATTTCTATCCGTATATTTATAGAGCTTGGCAGGGCGCTCAACTCTCAAGCTGAGGAATCCCCATCCCACCAAACATGCTCGCCCTTTCAGCCGTGAGGGCGTTATATAATGTGACGGTCAATCCCGCTATTCGTTGGTAAAAGAGTAGCCCAAAAGTTGGCGATAGGTGGTGATGACTAGCTGCCTTCCCTCTAGTTTTTCACTGTTAAATTAAAGATTGCTAGCGCAGATAGTCCAATGTTTATTGGGAATAATATAATGACAATACCTCAACTAATTGATAGTTGGCACAAAATATATTTATTTGAATACAAGGAAACTATTGATTTTCATGGTCGTTTCTTTTGGTGCAAACTAAGATGGGAAACTATCTAAAAAATAAATTTGCAAATATTAGTGTTTTCATTTACTTTACAGCTAAAACGATATTCTGGGCCAATAGAAACATTTCTGACAGAGGATTTGTGTCATCTTTTTTCTACAAATAGAAAAAAAAGATGTTTAACAGAGGCTTTATGCTGTATTTTCTTTATACTAAACGAAATTTTTCCAGCAGAAGATTAATTACTTCTTTTCTCTACTGCTTGTTTGTTGGAAGGCATAAAGATACACAATGGATTATCTGTGGGTACCGGGACCCAACTCTTAGGGTTATTAGTCCTCAGGAAAATTTCTACTCACATAAAATTTTCTTACAGAAGATTTTTGTATTATTTTCTCTACAAATACTATTTCTGACAGGGCGTTTATTTTATTTTCTCCGATAATATAAACGTTGTAACTGATGGTTCGTATCTTCTTTTCTTTACATAGAACCCTAACAGAGGACTTCTGTAATTTTTGTTCTGTTTTTAGTAATGAAAAACTTTCTAATAGAAACCTAACGCGATTTTTGTCTTTTTTGTTTTTTAGCAATGTAAGCATTTCTAATAGGAGGGTTATACTTATTTTTATATGAACAGAAACTTTCAAAACAGATGGATTGGTCTTCTTTCCTCTATTAACAGAAGCCTAATATTTAACATACGGACTGAAAATCCAAGCTTCGAGTTGCAATATGCCGCTAAAAACTTCCCGCACTTTCGGCTCTGTGTGTCTGTGAGGGAGCATTATAACTTTGAAAGGCAATCTTACTTTAAGAGTAGCCCTGAAGGCTTCTGTCTGTTTTTCCCCCTCTCTCTCTCTCGTGTCGGTAATTTCAAATTAAGAATATCTATGCCTGAATCTTAGAGGTTTCCAGCTCATGCGCATACGATATCGTTCGGATAGAAAATATCATAAACACTGTACTAATCTTCACTAAGTAATCAGGTTAACATGCTGTAAATTAAAAACATCAACAGCAACTTTTGATAATTCGTCTTGAATAAGTATTACCTTATAGTGAGCAATATAATTGTCATTTAAGTACATGACAGAAGACTTTGAAGGTTAAATGCAATGCGCGACGATGCGAGTCTCGTTCGAATTGAGTAAAAAGAAGATGAAAAAATTAAGAGCATGTAAGTAAAACAGAACTATTAAGATTACTTTGATCTGTATCTACACATATCAAGAGACTTTCTGAAGTCACGCATGTGAAAAACCACAACAAAAATATGTAAGCTCTGCGAATCTCTGCAATCACTGAAAAATGCTCTTACACACGTTTTATTTACAGCCATATTCCATTATCTGGAGTTCCCAGTCTGAGCTACATGATACTCAGAGATAGCTCAGAAAGAAATACATATCATATGACTAATTTTCTTTTTTCTAATTTATTTTTTTACAGCCCATTCGTGGATGAAGAATGCTTGTGAAGAAGTCCTTGACTATGTAGGTCACCGGAGGCGAAAAATGTTAATCGTTTTGCGCGTTTTGTTTTCCTAGTTAGTCTGTACGTGAGCTAGGCTTCAGATCTAATTGAATTGCATATACTGTTAGAAAACTTTAAGAGGGAAAATCCCACAATAGGCTGTTGAGTAGCATGTAACGAGAATGGAGGACGTGTCCACAGTGTCATTAATTTTATTGAAGCAATAGGTTTTTAAGTTGGAAAATCAGATGATCTTTAAACGCTCCAAAACAGTTCCTAAGTGTGTTATAACAGTGGTTTCTGATTTCTCTCATTCGACAATAGTTAGACAAAATACCAAACTTATGTGACAGTTTGAGAAAAACAAGTCTTATTTAGACGATACACATGCTCGCTTGTATTGAGTGAAAGGCTTCTTTGGCAGCGGTGAGTAAGAGACACAAGAGCCCGGCATGGCCAGGTGGTTAGGGCGCTCGACTCGCAATCTGAGGATCGAGGGTTCGAATCCCTGTCCCACCAAACATGCTCGCCTTTTCAGCCGTGGGGGCGTTATAAGTGATGATTAATCCCACTATTCGTTGGTAAAAAAGTAGCCCAAGAATTGGCGGTGAGTGGTGATGACTGGCTGCCTTCCCTCTAGTCTTACACCGCTAAATTAGGGACGGCTAGCGCGAAATTCAAAAACAAACAAACAAGACACACACAAGGCGCGTGTCTTACTCGCCGCTGACTGTAATACTGCACAGACTACCGACCTAAACTATGCATGTCGTATTCCAGCCGGTCTGACGAACCCTGGTATTGAACGAAAGGCCTCTTCGGCACTTGATATAACAGATGTTGGGTAGTTGACATATTCTGCTATTGTGCGGCTATATAACGTAAAGAACTGAATATTGGCCAATGATAATTTTTCTTCACTTCACTTATCCAGTGTATAGGTTTTTCTCACAGTGATTATAAAGCAGGTTCACACCAACAATATGTTGAATATAAAGCACGTTCACACCAACAATATGTTGAGTATAAAGCACGTTCACACCAACAATATGTTTGATATTCTTTTTTGCTTTCACTCAGTGAGTTCTTAGAAATTACCTTTTATATATCGTTACGGTAGGGTGCGTCTCTTTTGCATGTCGCTAGTCACCCAGTAAAATCCTCTCTGATCTCTTGATATCGCTATGACACACTCAGTTGGATGATAACATCCTTACTACTTACTGCACGTGTTAATTTCTCTGAAGTACAGGCTTTCTTTTTATTTTATTATTCTCATTTGCACGAAAGCCGCAAAGATTCACGTAATTTGTACAGATAACACCTTCGTATTAGAAACAGTACAACTGGTTAAATAGACGAAGACATACACATTTCATAACAGCCTTATGAACGATCATAAGTTTAGTTACGGCTTTTTTTATATGTTTTGTAAGTCAATAACGATGTACTCAGTCTTTCTCTATAGTTAGTTTAATTAATAATAATTAATAAATACTTGGTAAATATTTCAAATTATGAAGATTATTCAGCTTAGCATATGATTTAGAGACTAACCTAAATTTCCTAAGCTGCTTAAAAATCATGAAATGTGTGATTAACTAACAATTAAATGTATTCTAATTACTGTAGTATTTAGTTCTCTGGTGTATTGATTTGTGACATTTTGTACTTATAATGGTCTGCATTAGTCTATAAATTGCTTTATAGTTTTGATCTATAACATTTACTTACTTTAGTTTATCTGAAGTTCTTATGAATTGTCCAAATAAAGAACTGATCCTGAAATTTCCGAGGTTTAGAAGAAAAACATGAAAATGAAGCGAACATTTGGTTACATTATAGTAACAGTCACTATACTTAACGATAGTGATTGCAGTTTCTAATTAGATTATGTAGTACAGAGATACAAAAATCCATCATTTGCTTATTTGTTGTTGGTTTTCGCCTCTTCAACTATTGAATCACTAAACTTGTAACGAAATGAACTGTGTAACTATTTCACCAGTATAAAGTGTAAAAACAGGTTTTGTGTGCTCCCGTATTCATTAAGATGAGAAATGTTAAAGGTGTGCCCATTTTTTTAAGAGACATTATTGCAGTGGGCCGGATTAGCTTGAGCCCCAGTACAGAAAACAATAAAACTGAGTGGGAAATAAAAGGCGACCGTAATTTCATCACGAGTGTATACGGTGTGGTAGAAAATTCAACAAACTTTCAAACGGGGGAAATTGTGGACGGAAGAAACTGTTCCAAGACAGAAGTAATTACAGAGATAAATGGCGTTAGCAAGATCTGTGGAGACTAGTAGGCATTCAACTGTAAGCAATTGATAGACAACATCAACCAAAGATCGGGATCGTCCATTCCAATAAGAACAATACGCAGGAAGCTGAGGGAAATTAATATTTATAGACAACATCAACCAAAGATCAGGATCGTCCATTCCAATAAGAACAATACGTAGGAAGCTGAGGGAAATTAATATTTATAGACAACATCAACCAAAGATCAGGATCGTCCATTCCAATAAGAACAATACGCAGGAAGCTGAGGGAAATTAATATTTATAGACAACATCAACCAAGGATCGGGATCGTCCATTCCAATAAGAACAATACGCAGGAAGCTGAGGGAAATTAATATTTATAGTCAACATCAACCAAGGATCGGGATCGTCCATTCCAATAAGAACAATACGCAGGAAGCTGAGGGAAATTAATATTTATAGACGAATCAACCAAGGATCAGTACCATCCATTCCAACAAGAACAATACGCAGGAAGCTGAGGGAAATGAATTTTGGTGTTTATTGTGCCGTTCGTAAACCACCAGTCCCAGCTCCTAACAGGAAGTTACGCCCATAGCGGTACAAAGACTATTGACCAATGAAAAAAAAATATATATATATATATTTGCAGTCAGATAAATCTCAATACGCGCTACTCTGTACAGATGGGAGACATTAAAGTTTGGTGACAGCTACATGACGTTTTCTAACCCTCGTGTGTTGTTTCCACTGTGCAAGCTGCTGGAGGTGAAGGAATGATGTGGGGAGCATTTTCATTGCACGAAGTAAGTCCTTTGGTTTCTCTGTCTGAATGGTCGCATTACATCCCGCGAGTACATGAGATCAAGTGTGTCCTCTTATGCTCCATTTTCATTCTCAAGGTGATGGATATTTTTAAGACGATAAGGCCGACTCCTATCGTGCTGTATTGTACGTGATTATTTTGAAATGCATGAGAAGGTGTTCCACCACCTTCCATAGTCACTATAATCTCCAGATCTCAACCTACTGGAAAATCCATGGAACGTATTGGAGCATGTTGCCAGAGGATGTACGTTTTAACATTCAACCTTGAAAGATAATTTAAGAAAATATTGCTTGGATGTCAACTGAACATAATGTTCTTACAAAGCTAATGGAGTCTATGTCACAACGAATATCAGGCTGTGATAAAAGCGTGCGATGGTCCAACATGCTATCAGAACACAATTAATGTTTTTGGCTAAGTTTCATGGATTCTGTATATTATAATTCAGTTTGGAAGAATAAACAAACTTGTGTTCTCATATCACGAGAATAAATCAGTATTGTTTCATATAACAACAAAGCAGAAAAATGTCTTCTTTAAATTTATATATGGAGAAAGAGAGAGAGAGAGATCACTTTTAATCCACTGAACATAATTAAAATATGAATTAAAATATAGTGTAAATACGATTGGAAATATCACAATTTTATCTGAAACTGATCCATAATCTTATGTACATTCGACCCGTTAAAATTTTACACAAGTGTCCAAGAAGAATCTATATAAATATAATAGTACTGTCTGTTGTATGTCATTGTAACTACTTCGCAGGGTGTGGATGGATCTTCACTAAATGGTATGGAGGCTCAATAAGTCCATGGGGATATTCATACAAATTTTAAGTTTTGCGGTTTTATGGGCGTTTTTTGCCATTACCTCACCTCCTGTGGATGGATCTTT
>NW_013666034.1:410235-422192 GCF_000517525.1 Limulus polyphemus
TCCTAAGATAACCTTTCATTAATCATGAATTTACATAACTTCCGTCCAGGGGACGGGCACTCCAGCTAGTTTTAAAATATAATGTATTAAAACAATATTTCAAAAAAAATCTCAATACTCTCTTACACTTGCATTCTCTTTAACCGTATTGAAAGCAAAAGGCATTGCGAGTAAATTATACAGTAAAAACTAAAACTACATTACATCTTTATCATAGTTCTGCTAATTGTTTTTCAGTTTTATTACTTGCTTTTCTTGATAGGTTTTCTTCGACCAGATTTTTTATCTTAAACTAGCCACTCTTTCAAACAATATCATATCAACCATTTTTTTAAATGTTTGGCAAATAAAATACCTGAATGTTTTTGCTATTTACTGCCTACGTTTTCAAGAAAGATAAGCAATACGTAAACACAGTAAACTCTACATTTTACTTGGCGGGTGACAGGCAAGATTAAAACTAAAAACAAAGAATGTTATTAAATTTTAATGGAAATTAATAACACTTTGCTAGTATATTAAATCCAAAGCACTAAATATCTTAGATTTTATCTATTAAATAAGTACTTAAAAGTGAAACAATATACTTGCTTTACCTATGTAGCAAAAGAAAGATTGTTATGGTGCCATCACGGTAACATAAAAAGATATGTCACCGTAGCATAAACAGATGAGGTAGCAGAAACAGATGGATGACAGCACTTTCATCGTAGCATAAAAAGATATGTGACAGCGCTTTCACCGTAGCATAAACAGATGAGGTAGCAGAAACAGATGGATGACAGCACTTTCATCGTAGCATAAACAGATGTGTGATAGCGCTTTCACCGTAGCATAAACAGATGTGTTATAGCGCTTTCACCGTAGCATAAACAGATGAGGTAGCATAAACAGATGGATGACAGCACTTTCATCGTAGCATAAACAGATGTGTGATAGCGCTTTCACCGTAGCATAAATACTGGAGTTACAGTCCACAGGTGGGTGATAGCGCTTAAACTGTAGCATAAACAGTTTTTCAATTACACTAGTATTTAAATGTAGTTTATCACCTGGAGTTGCAACAAAACGTTTAACAATTTTTTCCAGCTTTCAAACTAAGTAGAGATAATCGGTAACACACTCAAAGCTGTAGGTACACGTCTATGAATGTGTATATATATAAACTATGATTGACTCATCCGTTTACGTTCTTACGTATTTGTACTATTTTAGTGTGCTGAATTTGTAAGCATTTCTTAGTGAAATTAGTGAGCGAATGCATTCTCGACATCTGTGTGTTAAGGTTTTATGTCTTCACTAATGAACAACACGTTTATTTCTGTATGGAGAACCACAGATGACCAATGTGCTCACTGAAATAACATTAAATATGACCGTTTCTATAACGGTTCAGTTATGGTGTCGAGAGGCATTACTGTATAAAAACAGATCTAATTATGCTCAAATGGGTCGAATTGACAAATTTAATCATCGTTGTTAAACTGATGTGGTATTGACTCCAAATGTACGAATTTACTTTTCGTATGCAATCGTACTAAACTTTGTCCTGGTGGAAGATAACGCCCTTTGTCCTACTACCAGTATCGCGATAAACTTCTTTGAACAAGCGACCCTACAGGTTACAGACCGCACTTCAAGAAATCCTGTTGTAAAACACCATGTGCATCAATGCTTTAACTCACCACACAACCTCAAAAGCCTTGGTGTTGAACTTATTTAGGAATATGAAAGGATCAATCATTACTTATACAAGTAATAAATAAGTAATATTTCCACGTCCGGTCGTATTCTAACTGTCGACCGTGCAACTTAATAATAACCCTGCAGCGTAGTATCCATTGCATAAGGCTTCGTCTTAAGACTATTATTTGCAAAACACACAACTTCTTAAGAGAAAGGAAAATAACAAATCGGTGTAAAGCTGAACTTAGTATTACCATTCGCAATGAAAATTTGTTTGTTTATTCAAGATATTCAAGAACATCTAAACAAGAAATATATCTGCTAGCCACCCCAAATTGTGAAGTGGTAAAATAAATGGAAGATGCAAGCGCTATTTAGTTTTGATGATATCGGGATGTGGATAACAAAACCTCAGTCCCACAGTCCGGCACGACAACACGTGGGCCGAACTCGGTCCAAATTCATATGTCCAGAGGTGAAAGACCTAAGACATGCTTCCAGCTTTAGTCGCCAGATGTCTGGAAAATAATAATAATAACTCGGAGCTCTTTTATGGATAAATGGACCACCTCCAAGTCTATGCCCCAGTCTGATTGATTAAATCTGGGGCTTGACTGTTTAGACGAAAACTTCAGAAAAGAAAAACATATTCTAAATAGCATGTATAGGAATAACACGGATGTGAAAAACATGCCTGGGAAGAACTGCAGTGGATGTGAAGAGCCTGTCTGAGAAGAACTGCAACAGACGTGAAGAACATGTCTGGGAAGAACTGCAACAAACGTGAAGAACATGTCTGGGAAGAACTGCAATGGACGTGAAGAACATGTCTGGGAAGAATTGCAACGGATGTGAAGAGCATGTCTGGGAAGAACTGCAACGGACGTAAAGAACATGTCTGGGAAGAACTGCAACGGACGTGAAAAACATGTCTGGGAAGAACTGCAATGGACGTGAAGAACATGTCCGAGAAGAACTGCAACGGACGTGAAGAGCATGTCTGGGAAGAACACGGATGTGGAGAGAAAAGCACTATATTTCTTAGAAAATATATCAAACGTATACCAGAAGGATCTCACGTGCAAATAGTGGTCATACAAGATATTCAAAATAACGAATTTTGCACTTAATCTAATTTCAGTTTGCAGTAATTTCTAACATAATAAATGCGCCGTATTTTGAAAAATGTAATTATTAAATATTTTTATAAAGATTATTCATTATTCAATGATAAGTTCACAGTAGGTAAATATACAATATTATGTAAAGTAATTAACAATGAAATTAAGACCCACAGTTACGGAAGACAAGTTTATATGGACATTTTCACGTGTTCTCGTCAGTCCAGCTTTTGACACGTGAAAGTGTCAAAATTCGTGCTTCATCATAATGGATGTTAACGTAATTTTGATTATATTATTGTTTGTTGTCATATATAAAACAATACATACGAAGTCGCTACAACCAATAGCGTAAGTATGCCCCGTAGCTCCCACAATTGCGAAGGGTCCCGAGCCAAAAGGGGGCCCGAATCGACCAGAATCATAACTAAAATTATAAAGAAATAAATGTAGGGGGACCCATTTGCTTTTTATTCGGGGGCGGGAGAGGCATCTTTTGTAGTTACGCAACTGGCTACAAACATTTTTGTAAGACAAGGGAAACGAGAAGTCCATGTTTGAGCCTAACTTTATTTAAATTGTTTTAGAAGACGTTTTACTTCGGTTTCGACATTATTCACATAAGCCTAAACATTATAACATCAAGTTCTTTATTGGAGAGTGATCAAAGTTTGAAAGACAGATAAAAGGTTTTATCTTGACATTATTTTTCTTTTTTTTACAGAAAAAAGTCAACATTTTAACAAGTACTGAACAGAATACGGAAAGAAGACCAACATTACAACAGATGCTGAACAGAAAGAAGACCAACATTTTAACAAGTACTGAACAGAATGTAGACCAGCATTGTAACAAATACTGAACAGAATGCAGAAAGCAGACCAACATTTTAACAAGTACTGAACAGAATGTAGACCAGCATTGTAACAAATACTGAACAGAATGCAGAAAGCCGATCAACATTTTAACAAGTACTGAACAGAATGTAGACCAGCATTGTAACAAATACTGAACAGAATGCAGAAAGCAGACCAACATTTTAACAAGTATTGAACAGAATGCAGACCAACATTGTAACAAATACTGAACATAATGCAGAAAGAAGACCAACATTTTAACAAATACTGAACAAAATGCAGACCAACATTGTAACAAATACTGAACATAATGCAGAAAGAAGACCAACATTTTAACAAGTACGGAACAAAATGCAGACCAACATTGTAACAAATACTGAACAGAATGTAGACCAACATTTTAACAAGTACTGAACAGAATGCAGACCAACATTGTAACAAATACTGAACAGAATGCAGAATGTAGACCAACATTTTAACAAGTACTGAACAGAATGCAGACCAACATTGTAACAAATACTGAACAGAATGCAGACCAACGTTTTAACAAGTACTGAACAGAATGCAGACCAACATTGTAACAAATACTGAACAGAATGCATACCAATATTTTAACAAGTACTGAACAGAATAAAGTAAGAAGACCAACATTGTAACAAATAGGGAACTTAAAGTTCTCATAACTAATATAATGTAAGTTAAAGGTTGAAAAATCTACGAATTACTACCGTATGTTAGCATTTTTGTTGGTATCATAGTAGTGTTAGCATTTTATTAGTAATAGTGTATGGACTATTTGAGAATACCGAATTTAGATCAAGCAACATGAATCTGGGTCTCGTATAAATATAAGAAAAACACCTGTCAAACCAGATAACGGGTCTTAAAAAAGGTTGACGACTCCCGAAGTCTTACTAATAACATTTTTCTGATCATTAAAGGGGTGAACAATTAGTCTGTCCTTATTAAATATATACTTTTTTTCAAAATACAAAAAAAAATCAGGAATCATAACGTATCCGCTAACACTTCTTATTTTTAAAGCAAAAAAGAAAGAAAGATGATTTATGGGACGAGTTCAGTTCACTGACCAGCTAGAAATACTCCCGGGTTAACAGACTGCTATAGTTCTAATTTTCTTTGTCTGAGATAGGCTGTCCCTAACACTGAAGTGTTTGAAACGTTTTTGTAAACACAAAAAAATTATGATTGGTAGTCTTTCTTAAAGTAATTAGATTGCAGTAATTTTCTTGTCTTTTATGTGACTCCGGTCTATAAATTCCTTAAGTTAATTGTAACTTACCTTCTATTTTACACTAACTTGAATATTACGTATTGGGTAAAACAATGAAGCATAATACGTTGTGCTTGGGTAGACAGTCGATGTACATATATATGTTGGATATTATTTTAAATTACTTGACTAGTCCTAAAACAAAAGGAGTAATATTTTTTGTTTGGATACAAATGATTAAAAAATCGCTACCTGTACGAGTGCAACTACATCCGTTTGTAAGATTATTATTTTTGTTAAACTTGAGAAAATCATTATTGACTGGTTTTGTTTTTAGCCTAATATATATATTTGATAGTTTGATAATCTCTCGACCATATACAGGCTTCACGACAGCTAGACAGCTTGTTGAACAACCTGGGAAATGTTAATAACCAATTAACCAGGTGAGGGCAGATGAGGCTGTCAAAGGTGCTAACTGCTATCACTGACATACACACTAAAGTTATAGTGTATATAAACATTGGAATACATTTATAAATAATGAAAAATGGCCACGATTATTTCTGAGATAATTATTCGAAACTGAACTGTTAAAAACATACACATATATTTTTAAGTTTCGAGAATAATTAAATTATTGAGTATAGAAATTCCAGAAAACATCCTGTTGTATATTTTTTGTGCTCAAATCATAATAATAATAATAAAACAACGACACGTCTATAAAAAGTAGGGTCGTTTCTTGAAGTTACTGGTTTACAAAAATGTTATTTTGATACAAGCGAAGGTTACTTGATTATTTATATGTGATTTATTTTATTTTGATACTGACATTTTTTTTGTCTATAAATGAGACGTTGTAAGTCATAGATATAGTTTTTTGAAGTGTACAAGATATTCCATTTTGTACAAAAAAAGGAAAACTTTATCAGCAAAGTAGCATCTCATACCGGATTTAAACTTAGAGTTTATGCTGAAAAGGAAAACATTATATATTTATAGTTTTTCTATGTCCTAACTAAAATGTCCCAGTTTTACGTTTTGTTTGTAATCAAGCACAAAGCTACACAATGGGTATCGAAACCCGGATTCTAGCGTTGTAAGTCAGCAGACATACCGCTGTGCCACTGGGGGCTCGATTGTACGTGTGTTTACGTGTTTTTTTATTTTTATTTTTTGTATTTATTACAAAGTTACCCATTCTTAGAAGCTGTACAATCGTCTCCTAAACTAATATTACTATTATGTAGATGAAGGTTTGATATTTTTATTAATTTGCTCTTGAGAAGTTTTCCAATCTCTTTTGTTTTTACAATAAAAATTCATACTTTTTGCTATTATTGACAACTTTTTATTGCAGCTATGTATATATATGTTTAGTAATTTTTTAAGCTCCAATTTACGCCTTTAGATACAAATAGTGTAGCAAATTCTGTAAATAATTTCTAATATTACAGCTAAAATATGTTATTTGTTTCAAATAAACTAAAATCCCCATGTAATTGCTGTCTAAATTAAAACCGCACAATAGATGGCGCTTTGAATAAGATAAGTTAGTTATGATAAAACCTATCCAGAAATCGCGTAAATTAAGTAAGTCACTTTTTTCATAAAAATCACTCAGAATAAGCATAATTACCATTCTTAATAACACAGGGGATGTATAGTTATTTCTGTGTTTTAATGCAATGAGTAGTACAAAGTACTTGTCCCTTTTTATTTCATAAATTAGTTTTGTGCCTATCATAAATACAGAAAATGACGTTTAACAAACCACAAATAAGTTTATTTTATAGTCCAAAAATGATGCGTTTTGAAGTAATTTGCACTTCTAGTTTCCTTTAAACTTGAGACTGAGTCTATAGTTGTGATCAACTTTGATTGATATGTTACAGTTACTTAGTTTTGTGTGGTCGCATCAAAGTTTATGAATAAAATATAACTCACGCTGTTCTACTAATATTTACACGAATGCTGAGGCTTGGAACAGCCAAAATCTAGGTTTATTGCATGTTAAAGTGGCAATGTAGAGGTACTTTCATCTCTGCTGCTTCCTTTGTTGTGATCGCCAGCAAGTTTTGCGTCAGTAATAAATCGACCACGTCAAAAGTGAGTTGAATGATAGCAGATAGTGAACCTACTTAAGCCTAATTGTGATGTTGTGTAAAGTTAAAAATAGTACCAGGGCGACTTAAAAAAAAAATATATATATATATATATATATATATATACATATCTATGAACTTAGAATGGGAACACTTTAAATCAGACACGGTAAGGTGGTTTTAAAAGAACTAAACCTGTTATACAAGTTTTGTTTGTCATGAAACGAAGATAGTTCTATTGAGATAAACAGCGAACTAAATCAATCACGCATTAACCCTAAAGTCAAAGCTATAGCAAAAGAAAATAAAGTCTGTTTGTTTGTTTGAAATTAAGCACAAAGCACACAGTGGGCTATCTGTGCTATGCTCACCACCGGTATCGAAACCCGGTTTCTAGCGTTGTAAGTCCGCTGTGCCACTGGGGGCAAAAAAAAAAGAGTCCAAACTTTCTGTTAAGCTCAATTGTGTCATATTGATTTTAATATATTCGATCTGAACAAAATGTAATTTTAATTGTATGTTTTGAATTTCGCGCAAAGCTACACGAGTGCTATCCGCAGTAGCCGTCCCTAATTTTGTAGTGTAAGACTAGAGGAAAGGCAGCTAGACATCACCACCCACCGCCAACTCTTGGGCTACTCTTTTACCAACGAATAGTGGGATTAACCGTCACATTATAACGCTCCCACGGCTCAAAGGGCGAGCATGTTTGGTGTGACGGGATTCGAACCCGCAACCTGCAGATTGCGAGTCAAGCGTCTTAACCACCTGGCCATGCTGGGCCTTTATGCACAGAGATACATGGTTTTTCGTGTCGTAATAATTTCTGAATTTTAATAGCTTTTTATTGTTATTCATGTTTCTCTTCGCATATTGATTGTGGAGAAAAAAATCATTGTAGAAAGTAAAGTTGGATGTTAAAAATATCACTAACGAAGGTTATTTTAAAGGAATGACAAAAAACGGTATTTTTTATACCATTACAAATTGTTGAGAGTGAATACAGGGAAAGTATTTCTGAAACTGAGGTTCGCGGGCGGAACCAGCACTAATTAGCTACATGGTATGTAATAAGGACTCAATTCTCTTTGGGTGCGTGAATTCAATGAAAACTGTCATTTATGGATCTTCTGTAAGCCTCTGCTCTAAGTACTTATTTGCAATATGAATAAGGCTTTCATAAAATGACACCAGTAGTCGCGCCTTACTGTTACTTTAGAAAAGTCGATGATTTGTATAAGAATCTTATGTAGAACTTGTTACTATATGCATTCTATTTAAGCAGTTAGAATGTGTTGCATCTCTCGGAATCTTACCACTCTGAATTCTGAGCATTTAGTGGTTCGTCAAAGTTTCACTGTATGTATTTACATACTGCTTGTGTCTGATGCACGACACTTTTACATAAAAGTTGCTAAGGCTGAAAACGAAACTTTGTTACTTAGCATCATGGCTTTTGGGGTGATTATAAGGTAAACCTGATACATTATATCTGGAAAACTACCTGTTCCAGAGAAACCTGATTTATTAAATTATTATATCTCGAAAACTACCTGTTCCAGAGAAACCTGATGTATTAAATCATTATATCTGGAAAACTACCTGTTCCAGAGTAACCTGATGTATTAAATTATTATATCTGGAAAAAACTACCTGTTCCAGAGAAACCTGATTTATTAAATTATTATATCTCGAAAACTACCTGTTCCAGAGAAACCTGATGTATTAAATTATTATATCTCGAAAACTATCTGTTCCAGAGAAACCTGATTTATTAAATTATTATATCTCGAAAACTATCTGTTCCAGAGAAACCTGATGTATTAAATTATTATATCTGGAAAAACTACCTATTCCAGAGTAACCTGATGTATTAAATTATTATATCTGGAAAACTACCTCTTCCAGAGAAACCTGATGTATTGAATTATTATATCTCGAAAACTACCTGTTTCAGAGTAACCTGATGTATTAAATTATTATATCTCGAAAACTACCTGTTCCAGAGTGACCTGATGTATTAAATTATTATATCTCGAAAACTACCTGTTCCTGAGAAACCTGATGTATTAAATTATTATATCTCGAAAACTACCTGTTCCAGAGAAACCTGATGTATTAAATTATTATATCTCGAAAACTACATGTTCTAGAAAAACTAAATTTCATCAGAAAAGTGTGGACATGGGACAGAATGTTTCATAATCTATCACAGAAGACATTGAATATACTTGCTATCAGCATATCCAGCCTGTCTTTAAATGAAGCTTGTGGAAGCATCGTCTGTTCTGGACAGTGTTCATTAATCTTCTGATTATTCTGAACACTGACACGCATGATATTCAAATTACCAATTTTGTCTTGTTGAAAGATAGTAAAAGAATGTTAGTAAAAGCAGTGCTGTTATACGAGAATAACGATTTACATATGAAGTGCAATATGGTTTTGAAACACTTTGCACCACATCCAAACTTCCCTAAATAAAACTTATGATTCTGAACGTACCTCTGATAAAATGCTATTCCTATTGGACGAGTAATAAATTAGATATAATAAGTTTAAATATGAGACTTTATTTATACTCAGTAAAAGATATAGCTACTACAATTAATGAAACACAAACTATGAGAACATTCTAAGACAATTCTTTTTAACTAAATAGTATCATTTGAAAGTATTAATGATTGTACATTTTTCATTCTGATGTTTGTCAGTTTCTTTATGACTGCGCATAAAAAAAAAGTTAAGATGTGTAAAAATACATAGTTTATAATAATAGATTTCCCTGTACATCCCCTGCTTTGTAATATTTCTGAAAAAGTTGAAAGTTAAGATCGGTCAGGATCCGAATATCGCCCGATCTAATTTTTCAATTATCTAGAAAAGTTCTTGTAATACACGATGATATGCCTTCTTTTAAAGTTTCTGCATTAGTGAAAATTTAATGAAGGTGTTAATAATAATAATAAGGTGTTAACTGAAACTGAACATAACGATATCCACATTAAACCTATTATTGTATGTATAAACATGCCAACTCTGTGGTATGCGAATGCTTAAAAATGCTCTGCAAACCCTATTCACTCGAATACGTAAAACACTTTATAGTTTACAGTTTATTCGTTGTTTAAATTATTTTAATGTATTTCACATAACACGTAAACACTGGAAAGTCAAAGTCGCTTTACCATGTTGTGTATTATTATTATTAAAAAAGAGAACGTTGGTTTACCAGGGTTCTATTGTTTCGTAGTATTATTATTAAAAAATAAACATCGCTTTGCCAAGACTCTAGTGTTGTGTAGTATTATTATTAACAAGTGAACGTCGCTTTACCAGGGTTTTGGTGTTGTGTACTATTATTATTATCAAAAAGTGAACAGCGCTTTAGCAGGATTCTAGTGTTGTGTAGTATTATTATTATTAACAAGTGAACGTCGCTTTACCAGGGTTCTGGTGTTGTGTACTATTATTATTATCAAAAAGTGAACAGTGCTTTAGCAGGATTCTAGTCTTGTGTTGTATAATTATTAAAAAGGTGAACATCGTTTTACCAGGGCTCTAGTGTTGTGTACTATTATTATTAAAAAGTGAACGTCGCTACCAGAATTCTAATGTTGTGTTGTATTATTATTATTATTAAAAAACGACCTTGTTGCTTCATTAACTAGGACTCTTCTAGTGATTTGTTAGGCTATTAAAGATTTACTTAGCTTGTCAGTGTTACAGTGAGAATTTTAATTGTTTGTTCAATGGTTAAATAATAATTGTTTTTCTATTCCATTTATGATTATATTGTGTTATGTTTTATTGTTAAAAGATGAGCACCTAGGATTCTAGTGTTTTGTTGTATAAAAATGAGCTTATTGCTATTCTAGCTAAGAATTTAGCATTTTTTGTACTGTTAAAGAATGAACTTGTCACCGTATCAACTAGGATTGTAGTGTTTGCTGTATTGTATTAAAATGGAATTTATGCATTTTCAGTTTTATGACTCTTGTGTTGTATGCATTCATAAATTGAGCGTTTTGCTTCTGTCTTGACTACAGGATTATTGTGCTGAATCGTTTAAAAAGTGAATTTATTCGTTTGTGAGTTTCATTTACTCACCAACTGTGTGAATTTTACTAAACATTATATTAGGCTTCTAAATCATCTTTTCTTTATGCCAGGTGGTTAGGGCGCTCGACTCGCATTATGCAGGTCGCGGGTTAGAATCCATGTCACACCAAACATGCTCGCTCTTTCAGACGTGGAGGCGTTATAATGTGATGGTCAATTCGTTGCTAAATTAGGGACGTCTCGTGTAGCTTTGCGCGAAATTCAAAACAAACAAAATCTTCTTCACTGAATAACCACTTAATCCACTGAATAATTAACGCCACGCATTATCCAAACACCTGGTTATTTGTGGTGAGTAAAGACTATACATCGAAACCAAACAAAAAATGATCTTGTCGCTGGTTCAATTCAAATACGTATAGTTTGTTGTCGTTGATCCAGAAGTTTATAGTATTAATAACTTTTATTATTGAGACTTGTTAATTATCGTTTCTCAATGAATTAGGAATATGTTTATTTTTTTATCTAGAACCTTAGCTCATTTCAGGCTAATTCTGTTGTTTGGCTTCGACTTTCAGCATTTGCAATGTTATTTGTCCTTGTTCCACTGGCATGCTTACAAGCTTTGGCTTATCCTTTTATTGTGAGGTAAATCTCTTACGTCATAGATAACTAAAACCTAATATATGTGGTATTAGCAAACTGTAAGATTAACATACCAAACTGTTATTTCCTAGAGAGACCGGATGTGGTACTTAACTTAAACTATGTGTGTTTAGTTATATGAAGAATGATAAGGAAAGAAAACCAAAAATTATACTATACTCATCGTGGTCTAAAGTAAATAGCAACCAACAATCCAGAAAAAATGAAAAATTTCAGTCATATC
>NW_013666034.1:423080-424915 GCF_000517525.1 Limulus polyphemus
AGTTAAATGACGAAAAATTAGGTGTCTATTTCTTGTGACCACTCAGTGTATATATAAAATCTGAACATTTAAAGCGCTAACCACAAACCTGAATTGTTGTTTAGTTAAAGAAATGAGGTAAGTATTGTTTCGCCTGCAATTTGGTTTTGGTTGTTGTTAAGCGCAAAACTACACAATGGGCTAACTGCTCTGTACCCAACACTGGTATCCAAACCCGATTTTTAACACCGTAAGCCTTTAAACTTGCCACTGAGCCACTTGTTTGGGGTTTATCTGAAAATTACATTAATGTAATCCATGTTAACGTAGAGTCCTATTTTATTGTATCATATAACTGTTTGCAAATCCTTCTGGTAGTTTTTACTTTAAGAAAGACAGTTCATTACACAAAATCATATACGTTGCATGATCTTTGTCTTATCGATTGACCATGACCACGTACAAGTCAGTTACGCCATCCTTCCAATCAGCTTAACGTATAGTTTGTTTGTTACGGATTTCGTGCTAGCTAATTTAGCATTGTAAGACTAGAGGGAAGGCAGCTAGCCATCACCACCCATCGCCATCTCTTGGGCTACTCTTTTACCAACGAATAGTGGGATTGACCTTCCCATTATAATGCCCCCACGGCTGAAAGGACGAGCATGTTTGGTGTGACGGGGGTTCGAACCTGCGACCCACAAATTGCAAATCGAGCGCCCTAACCCCCTGGCCATGCCAGGCCAGATTGGGTAACTGATAAACATAAATTAGTGTTTGTTTTCTTATAGCAAAGCTATCTGCTGTGTCCACCGTGGAGAATCGAACCCCTGATTTTAGCGTTGTAAATCCAAAAACTTACCGCTGTCCCACCTCAGAACTAACGTATAGTAAGTAGCATCCTGTAAGAAAAAAAAATACATGTATAACAGGCTATTTCAATACCAATAGGAATGTTGCAAATATCGATAGTATTGTACGAAAGAATGTCTCAATATGCTATTGCTTCATCGGCTCATCTATAAAGGCTAGATTTTATTGATAAATTCGTGCGCTTAAAAATATTGTTGAACTCAAAACTAACGAGTGAATGACCTTTTATATACTAGTGATATAAAGAGAGAATGATACTTTCCCTTTAAAAAAATTGGGTCGAACACACCGATCCTGATATTGGTCTCATTAACAAACTCCGATAGAGGGGTCTGGCGTATAAGGAACTAAGTTGAAAAACAACAAAGGCAGTACATTTCCAGTAGCCCCCAGTGGCACAGCGGTATGTCTGCGGACTTACAACGCTAAAAACCGACTTTCGATACCCGTGGTAGGCAGAGCACAGATAGCCCATTGTGTAGCTTTGTGCATAACTTAACAACAATAACAAAAAAAACATTTCCAGTAAAATTAAACCTTCAATATATTAACGTATAATCCATATATTTTCAAATTCTAGCGCTTATATTCTCCTCAGTAAAAAAAAATCACATTACAATCACCAACATCTTAGAGATTTGTTAACATAGCATTAAACAATTTTACAAGTCCAAAGGAAAAATCAAACGAAGTTTTGCTTCGGAAAAATCTGGACGTTACTTTGTGAACTCTATATTAATTTATATGTGTGAGTGTCTTACTATAATTCATATAGTCTATAGAAAAATGTTAATTTGTCCCTAAAAGTTTCATATTTAACATCCATCAAAGTGGGAAATGATTTGTCGAATCTTTATTCACAATTGAAATTTATGGACCAAATTAAATACAATTTTAGCTCTCATTATATAATCAACGATACTTGTAACAATGTGTGTTTTTGTTTGTTTTTTTGAATTTCGCGCAAAGCTACACGAGGGTTG
>NW_013666034.1:425386-428344 GCF_000517525.1 Limulus polyphemus
TTGGGCTACTCTTTTACCAACAAATAGCGGGATTGACCGTCACATTATAATGCCCCACGGCTGAAAAAGCGAGCAGGTTTGGTGTGACGGGGATTCGAACTCGCGACCCTCAGATTGCGAGTCGAGCCTGGTAACAATGTCAACTTACGAAAATAATCTCACTTTATCTGTCTCCTAAAGATCTGTGATTGAAATGAAAATTTTGTTCTTTAAAATTGAACAACAAAATTTATTACCACTAAATTTATCTTAACCTAAAATACCATTTTTTACCCAAGATTTTCAGGATATTCCATTTAAATACAACCCAATAATTCACTAACATTACATTTAAATCACCAGTTACCATTACCTACCTCCATTATCATATTTTACTTTTACATTTATCACTTCCTTTTTCTTGGTTTTCTACATCATTATCACTCCAGAAAAGATGTAAAAAAAATCTGCATACTCTTCCCTCCAGGTGGTTTACCAGTTTTGATAAATCCAATTTCTTAGTGTTTATCTATGACATTGATAACACATCAATAAATTATCGTAATCATTATGATATACCCAAGTTTCATATTATGCAATAATATCTTCGTTAATAAATAGATTTTATACGTTTGTTAATACATTTGGTAAGCCTTTAATATTTTTAGTTTGTTTTTCTTGATATTAGGCTTAATATTTATAATCGAAATTTGATCCTTTTCTATTTCTTTATCTCTTTCAATTGAATACAAAGGTATATTAGTAATTTTTGAATAAATTATAGTTAGATATGCGATATTTTCTTCGCTTTTTTTTTTAGTACTGATAGTTTCCATCAATTATTTCTGCTCTTGTCATTCGTTATTTAATATATAATATCGTCTTTGATAATTCTCATGTTTTTATTCATTACTACTATTCATTATCCGGACATTTTATCTTATTCAATTCTTTTTGTCTCTTATTATGATATATTTTGATCTCGTAATTCATCTCAATCTTTCTGAGCCTAATTCCATTTTAACACGGTCTTTAGTGTCTGACGAAGGGCGTCTGCCCGAAGCGTCGCACAGAATAAAATTAGAAAAAATTTTCATTTAGACGTGTCAATTCAGTCTTTATTATCTGATATCCAAGTTTTGCTTCCCACGTCTTGCGGAACAACACTCATTCAAGAGTTGGTTGATTTGGTGTTTCTTCGCTTTTCGAACTAGAATTAAAAATATTGCCCCCTAGTGGTACAGCGGTATGTCTGCAGATTTACAACGCTAGAATCCGGGTTTCAATACCCGTGGTGGGCAGAGCACAGATAGCTCATTGTGTAGCTTTGTGCTTAGTTACAAAAAAACAAATTAAAATATAAAAAATTATGTCGTTATCAATCCACCTCAATCTTCCCCATTTCTAATTTTACCTTTTTTTTTTTCTGTGGCTAAGAGCTAAGTTCAAATTTTCCTGAAATTATTAAGATCACAATAATCACTATAAGAGACAAGAATAACTTCGTTGTTGTTGTTTTTCCTCTCATCTGTCTGTATTTTTTTCCATGATATGTAAGTATACCATTTCCTACACTGCATTCTTCGAGCCCGACATGGCCAGGTGGTTAGGGCGCTCGACTCACAATCTGCGGCTCGCGGGTTCGAATCCCCATCACACCAAACATGCTCGCCCTTTCAGCCGTGGGGGCGTTATAATGTGACGGTTAATCCCACTATTCGTTGGTAAAAGAGTAGCCAAAGAGTTGGCAGTGGGTGGTGATGACTAACTGTCTTTCACTGCTAAATTAGGGACGGCTAGCGCAGATAACCCTCGTGTAGCTTTGCGCGAAATTTATAACAAACAAACTGTATTCTTTGATTCCAATTCTCATCCATTTTTTGCACGTTTTTACAAACCTCTAGTTATTTAGAAAATATAATAAACATGTTAACAATTTCGGTAAACACTCTCAACTTTAAAGAACAATTGTAAATAAATAACCATTTTTGTAAGAGTATTTCTGTTTACATAATAATTATTTATGAAGGATTTCCCCAGTGTTGGAAACAATAAACTATTGACGGGTTACGTTAATAATATAAACTATTGTCGGGTTACGTTAATAATTAAACTATTGTCGGGTTACCTTAATAATAAACTATTGTCGGGTTACCGTTAATAATAAACTATTGTCGGGTTACGTTAATAATAAACTATTGTCGGGTTACCTTAATAATACAAACTATTGTCGGGTTACGTTGATAATAAACTATTGTCGGGTTACCTTAATAATAAACTATTGTCGGGTTACGTTAATAATATAAACTATTGTCGGGTTACGTTAATAATAAACTATTGTCGGGTTACCTTAATAATAAACTATTGTCGGGTTACCTTAATAATAAACAATTGTCGGGTTACGTTAATAATAAACTATTGTCGCGTGACGTTAATAATACAAACTATTGTCGGGTTACGTTGATAATAAACTATTGTCGGGTTACCTTAATAATAAACTATTGTCGGGTTACGTTAATAATAAACTATTGTCGGGTTACGTTAATAATAAACTATTGTCAGGTTACGTTAATAATATAAACTATTGTCGGGTTACGTTAATAATATAAACTATTGTCGGGTTACGTTAATAATAAACTATTGTCGGGTGACGTTAATAATATAAACTATTGTCGGGTGACGTTAATAATATAAACTATTGTCGGGTTACCTTAATTAATAATAAACTATTGTCGGGTTACATTAACATCAGGTGTAAACAAGAATTCAAGTCACAAAAAAAAAATAAACAGTTGTATTATTAATTATAGAGATGAAGGTTTGGCGAATATTTCTGCAAGAATGTGGATTGATCTCCTTTGAATGGTTTAGCGTGAATGTATGAAAAATAACATGCAGGTCAATGACCTAATCACAAGCTGTAAATACTTTGGCAATTGTCTTGTAATTCATTCCTAAGGATGACGTTGTAACGTCGAA
>NW_013666034.1:429030-430264 GCF_000517525.1 Limulus polyphemus
AATGTTTTTAATTGTGTACCAGTTTAACGTTGAATATTATTTATGATTTTAGTTCTATTATTAGTTGCCGGTTTTATTTTTATTTTCCTTTTCAAGGGAAATTACACACGGATATTTCAATGTCTGCTGGCCCATTATTTTCTAAATGTCTTGTATATAATAAAATGTTTAATTTACTTGTTTCCTATTTCGATTATTATTTTGTTAAAATTGTTATCTATTTTTCAATTTCGATTTTTTTTTGTTATGTATTTCTATATGTTCTTCATTTATTACTCCTGTTTCAAAGATTAAGCCAAAGTGGACACACACCAACTCAAATAATGTTGTGATTTAATTGTCTAGCTTCTGGAATATGCATAAATGTGAGGATCTTTTGAAATTAGAATAAAAACGACCTCCTTTTATAAATACTCTGGAACGTATATATAAAGGAAAGTGAAATTATTCGTTTTTTATATCTCGTTGATTTCCACAATGATTCAATGATAGTCAAGTAGATCCTCTGTTTCCTTATATTTTCAAAGTTTACAGTTACTCACGAAATATTATAGTTATCAATTTTAATATTATTACTTTTGCGCATTTGTGATAACCGAAATTATTTATAAATCTGTGATATTTTAGTTGTCTTTTACTCACCACATTGATCCTATATTTATATGTAATTTGAAGAATATGTTACATTGATGCTACTAGTTTATTATCCTAAATCATTCAGCAGCCAAGCTACCACTCCATTCACTATTGTCACTAAGTTATACCGTTTCAAAGAATTTCACCCTTATCAGTAATAATGAACAAGGGCAAAATGAAGTTACAAGACTCGACTACTTATAGTGTTGGGCAGTGTGTTAGTTATTCATAGTTTAATATTCATAAATATGGTTATCTCTCTCTTCTCTCTCTCTCTATACATACATATATATATACATTGAGTGGTCACAAGTAAATAGACACCTAATTTTTCGTCATTTAACTGATTTACGCTAACTAATTTGTGTTCACAGAGCACTATATAAATGAAAATGGTCCGCACACTAATTATCTTGTGCTACAATATGCCTAGAACTCAAGGTTCTCTCGAATTGTCAGATTTTGTTAGAGGAAGGATAGTTGGTCAAGCAGATGGTGGAATAAGTCGGCGGCAAATTTCGCAGAATTTTGGAATCCCGCTTTCGACAGTCAAAAGAATCATCGTGCAGTTCAGGAAACACTTTAAGGAAACAACTGA
>NW_013666034.1:431140-433802 GCF_000517525.1 Limulus polyphemus
TGTGTGTTGTTCTAGTTCTTTTCCCAAACACCAAATCTAAAATAATCTAATAAACTAAAATAATCGTTTTGACCAGGTGGTGTCTATTTACTTGTGACCACGCTAAATATATATATATATATATAAAGCAGGATTGTCTGTCTCTCTCTGGTGGTTTGACATTACCAGTTGTTCTGAGAAACTTTCTGGACCATTTTCAATGTCATATTGTAAAGGAACTCGAATTCAAATGGCTGAGCAATTGAACGAGCGGACGATTCGAGTTTGGTAGCCATTTCAGTTTTCACTGCATGAAACCGACGTCACATGAAACTGACGTTTAATGCTGCACGTAGCACGGGTACTTCGGATGAACCGTTCGTGTACTATGTTCATTTCAATTTTCTCTTCCCCTAATTCTTATCACCCATATTCAGTAGACCTACAAGTGGAACGCCACACATGCACGTCGTTCCGCTATCGACGTATAAAACCAACGTAATAAATGTGCGATTAACTTTGCTGGTATAAAATCTATACATTTTTCAAAGACAGTAAAAAACAAAAGGTTCTGTGCTTCACATCAATCATCTAAAATATTTATAATGTGAATATTTAAAATATAATATAGATATTCACTAAGATATTTGAGGAAGAACCTTAATAAATGTTAATTTACATTTACATTCGTGGCAGTTTCACACGTCCTGCTCAAAACAGTTGAAGCGTAATTAGACTTTATAATATTTCAGTTATAAACTAATGCATATCATACCCTTTTTCTCAGTTGCTCTTTATGCATATCAAACACTTAATAAATACTAATGTGATCTGAAATGAAATGATTGGTCACTCAATCTACGCTTTACATCTTTAAAGTACATGGCATTTCAGTTCAACATGGGGTATGGTCACCACGAACTGTATGACCTTTCACAATAATAGAATGTTGGCAAACTTTCGAGATACTGTCAACCACATCTTTGAAAAGCTGTTCCCGTGGCATCTTCAGTGCCTTAAGTCGCTTGATGGGATATGAGAAGTCTTCCAAGAGCATCCATATATATTCGATAGGACTGAAACCGGCGAGCATGCAAGCCACACAATTCGGTCAATCCACTCATCTTTAAGAAATGTGTCGACCAGTTGTGCACGATGGGAGATAGGGTGTTATCGTTTATTAAGATGAACTCGGAGCCAAGTACAACAGTATATGATAGCAGAAAAGGTGGTAGTAAGTAGTCCTTGTAATGTACAACATCAACAGTATCATTCCTCCTGATGTAGAAGTTGATACATCCACAACTAACCACATATACTTCCTTCTACCACTGCAATATGCGGAATGTTCTTGTATGAAAATGGTTGGATCTGGTTTTAGATTCCATTGGAGATGAACATAAACCCGCTAGCTGGTTATGGGACAAAGGCCAACTCCTCTCTATGAACAAATTTGGTGCACTGAACTTACTTAATATCTTTCCACACGAACTGTTTGGTTTCTTGCTGTGAGTGGAATATGTCTCATTTGGTATCTGTGGCACAGGCCAGCTTTTTAAAATCTGTTTGTAACCGTATGTACATTGAACCAGTGTCTAGTTGCGTATAGGCTAGTCTTGGAACACGTACATCCAACGATTACAACAGTACAGGATCAGTTAGCAGACAGCGTTATTCTGCTTGCGTTTTGAATAATGGTACACATTGTCAAATGTTCGAGCCGCTGTAACATTAGCTTGGAAGGGATTCCACATTCTTCAAGCGACGCTTGGAGACACCTGTAGTGAGTTTGGAACTGCTTGCTATGATTGGTCGGATTCACTGGTAAGATGGTTTTTTTAAACAAGAAACATCCATATGTTTTCTTTGAGATCGAGTCATGGTTCTTGATTTAGTTGCAGCACTTATGACGGAAGTGAGACAAGACTGTATCAGACCACAATAGATAGCATAGGCTGAAAGTCCAATCTTTTGCATTTCAGATCACATTTACATAACAACGAACTGAGGAGGGGGATGGATATTATATTAGAACATTAGTTTTTTTTTGTCTTGTCGTTGGTATAATATAAGAAATACTGATTACTCTGCACCTGTTTTTTGCAGTATATAGACATATATTATCTTTCAGAATTTTAAGTAACGTATAAACCACACCAAAAACAAATAATTACTCGAAGAACACATATATTAAGATATACACACACACACTTCAATTAATTTTAACAGTTTCCAAAGGATTAAGATAACTAACAAGCACTTCGTACAAAATGTAGTATTAGTGTTCATAACTGTAGGAATGTTATGTTAATTTAGGTTCAACTTCTGTTTAATACAATAGACGAAAATGACATGCACATTTTATTTGTTTTCATCAAATGTTTTAAAGAAAAACGTATACTGTGGTTAACTAGTCTTTATTCCAACAGCTATAAAGATTGTGGACGATTTTATATGTTTAGTAATTAAATAATTTTATGTTCGATAAACATGGAAGAATCTTACATTAAATAATCTTATGTTCGATAAACATGGAAGAATGTTACATTAAATAATCTTATGTTCGATAAACATGGAAGAATCTTACATTAAATAATCTTATGTTCGATAAACATGGAAGAATCTTACATTAAAATAATTTATGTCGATAAACATGGAGGAAGTACTTACTATTAAATAAATA
>NW_013666034.1:433823-438824 GCF_000517525.1 Limulus polyphemus
ACTAAATTTAAGACTGCTGTACGGCCTAAAGGTCGGATGTACGGTACTAGCAGATTGGAAGAATCTTACATTAAATAATCTATTGTTGATAAACATGGAAGAATGTTACATTAAATAATCTTATGTTCGATAAACATGGAAGAATCTTACATTAAATAATCTTATGTTCGATAAACATGGAAGAATCTTACATTAAATAATCTTATGTTCGATAAACATGGAAGAATCTTACATTAAATAATTTTATGTTCGATAAACATGGAAGAATCTTACATTAAATAATCTTATGTTCGATAAACATGGAAGAATCTTACATTAAATAATCTTATGTTCGATAAACATGGAAGAATCTTACATTAAATAATTTTATGTTCGATAAACATGGAGGAAGCTTACATTAAATAATCTTATGTTCGATAAACATGGAAGAATCTTACATTCTAACAACTACATCCGTATAGAGTTTAGAACACAATCGTCTTAAACACAGAGCTATGACCAAATTATATATTATTATCGAAGTTCGATTAAGAAGTAATATGCAGTTATGGATCCATAAATTAACTTGAAAACAAACGAGTAAACTTGTTTGAAATAATCTATGCAGAGAATTTAATTTTAGAATTAATACACTGACGAAGAGTTAGTAAGTTTATGATTCTCGGACATTATCATATAAGGAGGTAGAGAAGGACGTGAAGGAGGATAATGCGAGGTTTACATACTTTAAAGAGATAATGCACATTATCATCACAAATTATGCAGTTAACAAGTAAATTGCGGGTAACGCATTTAGTGCACGTGTGTAGTAGCGCAACGTTCGTGATAATATCCAGTGGAATAATTACCAGGATGGGGTAATAAGATTGACAAATCACCTTTTGGTTTTAGTAAACTTTGAAAGAGTCGTGATTATGTACGTTAAGCCTACTGAATGAAGTGGAAATATCAAAGTTCAGTTCTGTTCTAAAGGCTAACACGGAGTATACCTGTCGAAGATCGCGATGATAACAACGTTTGACCTTTTTTAACTATCCATTAAGTAGACCTGTCGAAGGTCATGATGGTCACAACGTATGAAGTATGCCTGCCAAAAATTCTGATAGAGTTAACGTTTCAGCCCTTTCACTAAAGACTATCCGTAAAGCAGATCTACCAAAGATCATGATGGTGATAACTGTTCGGCCCTTTCACTAATGGCTATTCATATGAAGTAGATCTGCGAAAAAGTGTGATTGTGACAACGTTTCGGCCTTTTCGCTAAAGACTATCCATATGTGGTAGGCCTATCAGAGATCATGATGGTGACAACGTTTCAGCCTTTTCATTAAAAATACCCATAAAGTAGACCGGCCACATATCACCCTGGTGACAACGTTTCGCCCTTTCACTGATGACTGACTGTCCATAGGAAGCAGACCTGCTGAAGGTCATGATGGTGACAATGTTTAGGAGCCAAGCGTGGCCTTGTGGCTAGTGTGTAGGATAGCGGATCTGTATTTCAGTGGTTCGCATTCCGTTACTGCTTGAAAACAAATAAAGCACTGCGCACTTTAGGGTAGTGAGCGCATTATAAGAGTAACAGTCAAAACCCACTATTTGGTCTGACAATAGTAGTCCAAGAGTTGGATGTGGGTGCTGTTGACTAGTTGACTTCCTTCCAGTTCTATTCTTACAATGAACTGTAATAAAGCAGGCCTGTGCACTGTGATTGTGATCATAACATTTCTGTCCTCTTACTACAGACTATGCATTTAGTGTTTTTAACATGGGCTATATAAGTGCTAGGTCTACCTATAGAAGTCCTAGTGACCACATTTCAGCCTACCCACAGGGATCATAGGGATGACATTTCACTCTTCTTAATATGGACTACTGAAGAAGGCCTGTCTACTGTGAATAGGTTGACAACGCTTTAGCATTATTATATTCACTTCTCATGAATGAAGTCTTCTTGAAATCATAGCTACGAAACTAGGAACACTAGGTCTTCCTACAGTGGTTGTAATCACAAAGTTTCATTGATCTTGTTTGAAACGAACTAAAGCTATTAAGGATTCTGACAGGAGAAAACCTTTCAGCTACAATTCTAGGATCCGTAGCTTGTAATGTTACCATTGTTAAGATTTTCTTCCCTGGAATACTATTCGATTTAGGCTTAAATTAAATCATAGTGTTGATCACATTTTCGCTGTTGTGAGAGCCACAAAAATACCAATCCTGCCTAAGGCTGTGATGATGCTAACTACGTCAAAAAAATGTTATTACAGACCATATTTAGAGTAAGTCTACCTAGTAGCTATAGTTATGCAAAACCAGTTTCCTGTTAGTGAAACCCAAAATCTTTTAGTCGTCTTATACGTGTATTTGTATGAAATTAATCTCGCTAGGGTCTTGGTAGCAGACAGGATTTTCATCTTTAGAAACTTTATGAGTTAGACATGCGAAGCTTGATGTTGTTAGCTAGACATGCGGAAGTTGATGATGTCAACAAATTTAAGATTTGGTTTCGGAGGTTTAATGTAATCTCGAATTGCTTAATGTCACAAGATGATGCGTCTTGACTCGAGCAAGAAAGTATAAAGGGGTGTCTATACAAGTTTAAAACACGTTGTTAGACCTGGACTTGCAATCCGATTAGAGGCTAAGGTTGGTGTAAGGTCACGTTTCACTTTTCTGATAATAATTCTATGTTGAACTTATATTAATAATAATGTGAAAGTGTTCGTGATTTCTCAAAAATCTTACTTGACATTTTGCTATTTAGAAATAATGTAAAACATAAATAAATAAGTTAAAAGAAAATTTTTACAAACAGTTATTATATCATTGAAATTACATGGTTAAAATCACGTGATATTTTAGGATTGTGAGTGTAACTTTAATAACCTGTGTCGCTATCGTCGAACTCAGGAGTTGGAGACACTCGTGGTGCTTCTCTTCATTGGTAAAACGACTAAAGCGAGGATTGTTTGTTTGTTTTGAATTTCACCAAAGATACACGAGGGCTATCTGCGCTAGCCGTCCCTAATTTAGCAGTGTAAGACTAGAGGGAAGGCAGCTAGACATCACTACCCACCGCCAACTCTTGGGCTACTCTTTTACCAACGAATAGTAGGATTGACCGTCACATTATAACGCCCCCCCACGGCTGAAATGGCGAGCATATTTGGTGTGACGGGAATTCGAACCTGCAACCCGCAGATTGCCAGTCGAGCGCCCTAATCACCTGACCATGCCGGGCTAAAGCGAGGAAGATAATGACAAAATCACACAGTTTCTATACAATATAATGTAAAATATAGAGCTTAAAACTTAGACATTTTGACACTACTATCGAGAATTTCGGAACCTATATAAATCTTGCAAATCGTATACGCGTAATTCATATATAAAACTTTTACTTGGCGACTTTTTTTTTAATTTCGTGCAAAGTTACACGAAGTCTATCTGTCCCTAATTTAGCAGTGAAAGACTAGAGGGAGGTAGTAGTCTTCACCACCCACCGCCAACTCTTGGGCTACTCTTTTACCAACAAATAATGGGATTTAGCGTCACATTATAAGCCCCCCCACGGCTGAAAGGACGAGCATGTTTGGTGGGACAAGTTAAATAATAAGCTATCTGCGCTGTGCTCACGACTGGTATCAAACCCCAATTTTTAGAGTATAAACTTACCGTTGAGTCAGTGAGGGTTGCAATATAAAGTAGAGTATCATTCTATTTATTTTGAACCCAACAGGTAGATTGTACAATTAAACAAAAACTGTAAAATATTACCTGAATATATTACATCATACATGCCTTGCTAAATTAATAAAACATACTGCTTGGACAAGAAAATTATTAACACATAAAGTTCTATAAAATTAATAATATCGAAGATGAGTAGATATACGCAATCTCGGTGTTACGAGGATTATATCGGTTTCGGCAGTGTTCGATAAGAAGGGCTAGTGCCATAAAAGAAAAAAAAAAAGAAACATCACGTGAATCTGAAGAAGCATTGATATCACGTGGAACTGTATGCGGATTTGTACAAAACAAAAAAACACTATATAGATTATTAGAATTTCCAATAACTCATGTAAATAAAATGGAAACTTTAATAGGGTAGCATAAGTATGACACACCCTTCCAGTCGATGTCTATAAAGTAGATGAAAAAACGAATAACATGGTCATAAAATAGTAAGAAATGATAAATTAACGGTTTAGAAACTGTAAATGAAGCATATCAGCATAACATAGGAAAGTATGCTTTACGGAATTATTACGAAAGTTAACAAATTAAACAACGAATACTGTTAACACGTACGTATTTATAAACCAACTTTATTTTTTAGCTGCGGCATAGCGGCTCGTAGAACGGTTCTGAGTTTTTGTTGTGTGTTTTTTTCAAATACAAACTTTTAGCTCATAGTTCCGTCACCTCTTGACCGATATGATATCTAATTACAGTTTTGGACTCAGGAGGTCAAACCCTTCAGATTAATGTATTTGACCAAACCCAACGTCCCACAGAATGACCAAGCGTGTGGCGCGCGTATACCCGATTCGATTTTATTACTCATAAGGATCTTTACCAGCCTACCCTCAAATTGAAATTCTTTTATGCAGGATTAGAATAAACACTGCTGGCGCACAAAAGGATAGCTAATAAAAAAGGAAGAAAAGGTCTCCTAGATTAATTCACTCTAATCCTGCCTACCAAAATTCAAGTGCCGTGGCTATTGAGGAATCCCACTTGTATTACTCTTACATCAAAAACTAGATTGATAAATATGATTTAGTAAAGTGTGAACTTATGAATACTGATTTTCACGACTGATATGTACTAAACTAAAAAAATCATCTGTGTGATTGTCATTGCATTACGTGTTTAGTAACATAGCTTACTTGCATACGTTAGCATTCTGCTTATATTAAGTCGTCAAGAAATTAATGGTGCTTTATTTCGATGAAATAACCCGAACAACTTGTATATATATATATATATATA
>NW_013666034.1:439752-442691 GCF_000517525.1 Limulus polyphemus
GATAAGAATGTAGAATATTTCATTTGATAAATGTTATATATATATATATATATACAAGTTGTTCGGGTTATTTCATCGAAATAAAGCACCATTAATTTCTTGACGACATAGTGTGTGTGTATGTACATATTATTTCTAGTTAATAAGTTAGTTTTTAATTCGAAGTTGTTATAGGTTTACCATATAATTACAATACAGCTGATTCTTATGACTAATGAAGAAGTCAAACTTGAGTAAAAATATGATTCTTCAGTGGAACTTGGACATTAATGAAAATAAGGTAAGTCAAGTTTAAAGTATTCTATAACAATGTACAAATAGTTTTCAAATACTGTTTATGCAAGCAAGTGTACTGAGGGAGAAGTATAAAATCGAATGTCGCTTGTTTGTAACAAAAAATCATACAATAACACTAATCCTTAATTTTATACTAAATTATAATACGAACTTCTGAACTAAAGTAAAGAAGAGTGTATAATGATATGTCAGCCACACTGTATTTGTTAAATACAATCCCAACGTGACCTTTCGCCTAATACCAGGACTCTTCAGGTTGGCTGGTTTGCTTGTTATGAATTTCGCGCAAAACTACACGAGGGCTATTTGCCTCTAATTTAGCAGTGTAACACTAGAGGGAAGTCATCCTAACCCACCGCTAACTCTTGGGCTATTCTTTTACCAACGAATAGTAAAACGTAACATTATGACGCCCCCACGGCTGAAAGGGCGAGCAATATTGGCGTGACGGGGATTCGAACCCACGATCCGCACATTGCGAGTCGAGCGCCCTAACCACCTGGCTATGCCGGGTCATGGGTGGTTGGGATACAACATACATAGTAGTAGTTGAAATGTTATTTATATTATACTATAACATTTGATAACGGCTGTTACCATGTGAAGTAGGTGAAATATAAATTTATTCCACTATTTTATATGTCGCAGCACTCATAAATGACATATATTATTAATTGTTATTATCTTTTATATAAACCTGCACATTATTCAGAAGAATTGGGGAAATAGAATGCTAGTCAAACTGCCAAATAGTTCAGAATATCTTATTAACATCTTGTGCCCCATGTTTCACCATGAGGCTTAGTTAATGACGAAATATTGGATATGTTGAAAAAACATTTTAGAGTAACTGTAAAAAATAAATAACAGAAAATTATTTAATGATTCGAAAGGTTACTATTATTATCATTAAAAGAAGGTGTGAAGAAACAGTTCATGTTAACCGGTCATGAAATCCTTCACGAAGGTTTTTTAAAACGAGAAACTGAAGACTGTCAATATTGACGATTCACATTTTCAAAATGCTGATTTTTTTTTTTTTACTATACACTTTGAAAGAACTAAACTTTCCGAGAAGATAAAAAAAACAACACAGAAATTGTCCATTACGTGTACTACCCAGATACATTTTTGTTACCTATACAAGACCGTTTCCATATAATTAATGATTGTTAATGGGTTCAGCAAAAGCTTGGTAATCACAGTAGGTAATGGTCGATTAGACCAGAACGGTAATATTCTGACAATAAATGTCTCTAGTCCACAATTTAATAGTTGTAGGACGACTTTTACATAATTCACTATCGAATGTACTCGTGTTCTATTCTTCCGACAGCTCGCACTAGGGGGCCGTTTTAACAGCTTAGATATTTGGCTATACAGGTAGAAGGAAGTGAGCTCGATTTTGAAACCGTTCGATAAGTTCGTCCAACAGTTAATATTTTCCTGACGTTCATATTGTTCTTTTGTATTCTTCCGACTATAAAAATTAAAGATATTTTATTTTTTCATAATAAAATCTAGTTTAATTATACACAAATTAATAGTAATCACACAGAAAGAAAAATATAAATAGACAAAAAAATGTATAGTTTGATCGTAATCGAGATCATATAATATTTCAGTTTTATGAGTCTAACTTTAGTAATTGTAACGGTATCATTGAACTTGGGGGTTGGAGGTACTCGTGGTGCTGCTCTATATTGGAAAGGCTACTAAAGGCGAATCAGCGAGAAAGATAATGACAAGAATCCCAATACAGTGTACAATGTAAGCCATGAAACTTAGAAATTTTGGGTCTAGTATTTCTCGTGAATTTCGTAAAAGAAGCGAAAACAAAAACACAGTACCAAGTTCGAGCATATTGTATACATGCCAGTCAGACATAAAAATGATTATGTGGCAGAAATTCTGTATTTTTGCTAATTATTTACACGCATCATTACATGTAATTGAGTGTTTAGAACTCCAGTATTTTCCTTTATGTCGTGTTATTTTATTTATTGGAAAAAGTATCTTCAAATGTATATTTTCTTATTTTTATAAAGAGCTATTTAGCGTCTTTCTCACGTTCAGTCTTCATGTGGGTTAACGTCAAGTTTACGAATTTACAACGCTAGGGTCCAGGGCTCAATTCCCCACGGAGGACATAGCGAAGAAAGTCCATTGTGTAGCTTTATGCTACAACATACAAACCCTTCTTATGTTGTATTGTGTGAAAAAAAGAAGGGGGTGAGTAACAGAAAATCACATCCTTTTATAATGTATTAGTTTTTCCCAAGACAACTTTTAGCTAAACCCTTGTAAATCCATACAAGTGAAATAATGGTTTATAATGTATTAGTTTTTCCCAAGACAGCTTTAACTAAACCCTTATAAATCCATACAAGTGAAATAATGGTTTATAATGTATTAGTTTTTCCCAAGACAACTTTTAGCTAAACCCTTATAAATCCATACAAGTGAAATAATGGTTTATAATGTATTAGTTTTTCCCAAGACAACTTTTAGCTAAACCCTTATAAATCCATACAAGTGAAATAATGGTTTATAATGTATTAGTTTTTCCCAAGACAACTTTTAGCTAAACCCTTATAAATCCATACAAGTGAAATAATGGTTTATAATGTATTAGTTTTTCC
>NW_013666034.1:443310-450179 GCF_000517525.1 Limulus polyphemus
AGGTCTATGACAGCATTACCATCGTTCCTCAGGTAGCATAAACTAACTAATTAACAAGTATAAACGGGTACACAGCTATAGGTCTTTGACAGCATTACCATCGTTCCTCAGGTAGCATAAACTAACTAATTAACAAGTATAAACGGGTACACAGCTATAGGTCTTTGACAGCATTACCATCGTTCCTCAGGTAGCATAAACTAACTAATTAACAAGTATAAAGGGGTACACAGCTATAGTTCTTTGACAGCATTACCACCGATCATATATATAGTAAAGGAGATTTGATGAAGAAAGATCTTCCTGGGCTCGAACTGAATATAACGTGAATATAACTGAATATTTTAGTTCATTTATCAACCTAAGACAGTAAAGCAAAGATTATGAACTAACACTATATACTTTCAACTGGGCGTAGACGCACCTTGACGATAGTTAATAATACGACACAGTTTTCACAACATTTATCCTTTCAATATATAAGAAAAAAAAAGAAGGTTGTTATTCCCTACACGCCCCAAGCACTCAGGCCGGATGACATCAAATAGCCTTAGCAGCTTCAGGATAGTTTGTATGTTAAATCAGACCCTTCAACATATAAATTATTTGGCACTTACATGACAACCTTCGAAATCGGCTCTATATAAGAAATCAACAATAAATTATGCGTTCTTTTATAAAATCTTCCACTGTGACTTAATTAAGACGTTTCTTAGAATGTAAAGCTACCATTTTTAATTTTTATATTACACAGACCACAAGTAACATTTATAATGGTTATTGACAGCATTCGTGACTGATAAAACGTCCTTTTTGTATTTTGAAATTTATAAATTATTACTTTGAATAATATCAAAGATTGTTATTTAACTTTTCTTAACCGGAACCAAGGAAAATGGGCGGACAGGATTGGTTAAAATTAATTTAGTCTACTCGGAAATTCCAGTGATATAGACAATCTAAAGCAGATAATAGGTTACCACGATACATATATTTGTATAACATATTTCAAGAAGTACCAAATAAAAAACGATAAAAAATCCTAAAGGTTAGAAGTTTTCGAACCGGATTTGCGACAGTAAACACATTTCTTAACTCAACAATAAACACAAGGCTTAATATTGAGAATGGTTGCGAATACAAAGTAATAAAACAAGTTTAATTTTCTCCTGAAATTGACATTTTTGTCTTATTGTAACAACATTGCTTATTTCATATAATTTTAGAATGACTCGACCGTCTTCTCTGTCTAGTTTTTCCAGTGGGCTCCATGTAGTACGTGTTTTATAAAAGTATTATAATAACATTGCCTATTTCTGATAATGTGAGAGCGACTTGACTGTCCAACTAGTTGTAGCACACATTTTGCAACAACACTGTTTGTTTCAGATAACTTGAGAGTGACACGATTGTCCAGCTTTCCAACAAGCTATAATATATGTTTTGTTAAAAGTTAAAAGTATTATAGCATTACATATTTCAGATAATTTAAGAGTGACTTGGTTGTCCAGCTTTCCAACAAGCTATAATATATGTTTTGTTAACATTTAAAAGTATTATAGCATTACATATTTCAGATAATTTAAGAGTGACTTGGTTGTCCAGCTTTCCAACAAGCTATAATATATGTTTTGTTAAAAGTTAAAAGTATTATAGTATTACATATTTCAGATAATTTAAGAGTGATTTGGTTGTCCAACTTTCCAATAAGCTATAATATATGTTTTGTTAAAATTTAAAAGTATTATAGCATTACTTATTTCAGATAATTTAAGAGTGACTTGGTTGTCCACCTTTCCAACAAGCTATAATATATGTTTTGTTAAAATTTAAAAGTATTATAGTATTACATATTTCAGATAATTTAAGAGTGACTTGGTTGTCCACCTTTCCAACAAGCTATAATATATGTTTTGTTAAAATTTAAAAGTATTATAGTATTACATATTTCAGATAATTTAAGAGTGACTTGGTTGTCCACCTTTCCAACAAGCTATAACATATGTTTTGTTGAAATTTAAAGTATTATAGCATCATTTATTTCAGATAATTTGTGAGTTACTTGACTGTCCAGCATTCCAGCGGGTTGTAGTATATGTTTTAGTTTGTATTTTTAGTCATATCAATATACAGTCTTGTCTTTTTTGTCTTGTATGTAGAAGACACAACGATTTGTAAGCATAATGAAATATATTGATACATACTTTATGTTTTGCTCCCCAGTGGCACAGCGGTATGTCTGCGGACTTACAACGCTAGAAACCGGGTTTCGATACCCGTGGTGGGCAGAGCACAGATAGCTCATTGTGTAGCTTTGTGCATAACTAGAAACAAACTTTATGTTTCGAAACAGGTAGTATGTATTAAAGTAATAATGATTCCCTACGGAGATAAATCTTTTCTTTATTAAGCCTTACTACTGCTATTATTATCTGTTAAAAACGGCTAGTTTTCACGACTTTCAGTTTTTAGTAGCCCACCTTGATCGTTGAAAGATAAAAGTTTTATAAAAAAACAGCATAAAGAAGAAAAATGTGTTTGTGTAATTGGTGTAGAAAAAACGTTCACCTCAGTTGTTGTTGCAGTGAATTCTCTTCTTGTTCTCAGTTTTGTGACTAAGATTCCACAACTGGTTACGAAGTCAGCCTAAAGCTAATGATTATATCTGACAGGTCGTGGCAGTATGTTTTACCGTTAAGACCCATTTAGGGAAATCAGTGAAATATCTGCGATTTATTTTTTTGGCCACATCATCATCAGTACAGAATATAATAATGTGTGGTGCAGATCTATATATTGTATGAATGTTTTTTTTAGTAGTTTTATATTTATCTAAACAGCTTAGTCAATGATGTTAAACAAACAATCATCTGTTAAGGTATTCGGATCAGAAAGCTGGCGAAGCAATTAAACCAATTGGAAAAATAATTGTGAGAAAAATCACAATAACCTGCATTAATCCAATACGGATTTCAAATCAAAGTCTTGTAAAAGTACCATTTAGAATCCAACTTTTGTCTGTCATATGCAGTAAGTGCGTTTCGTACAACACGTAAGCTAATGATCTTACTACAGTAAAACGTTTCAGTTCAGGAAGTAATTTTAATAACAAAACTTTTATTTTATTACCGTATATAGAAAAATTAAACTGGAAGACCTTTTTTATGTTATTTCTTTATTGATTTCAGAATCTGTAGATGAAATAATTATCCGTATGAGTTTCACGTTTACCAAATATCACGTTAAAACCTCATTAATTTGGTCTTTCCAAATGCCAGCTACATTCCAATGAACCGATTCACTTCCACTTTTTAACGAACTTAACCATAGACGGCTATTTCTGAAATAATTAACAACTTTAAAAAATGTGATGCAAATACTCCGAGCCTTCGGCAAGGTATGTTTCTAACATAATACCTGAGTACGTAAACTTTGAAAATTATACGGTTATTTCTGAAATAATTAACAACTTTAAAAAAATGATGCAAATACTCCGAGCCTTCGGCAAGGTATGTTTCTAACATAATACCTGAGTAAGTAAACTTTGAAAATTATTAGTTTATCAAAAATGTAGAATGATGTTAATAGTGTATATAAAAGATATAAAGGTGTATTGGATAATAGTGTCAAATTAACTTGAGTATAGTTCCTTTATATGTATATATATATATTTATGTTTCTTAAGCTTCGTTTTGAAAGTATTCGATCTTTCAAAGTTTAAGTATTGCAAAGTGACTCAAATTTTTCACTTTTTTTTACCAGTTTTGAGCTAGTTGTCAGGTTTATATTTTTCGGCCCTCTTAATGTATAGGGTTTTTCGTTGGACACCTTACCTATACTTTAAAATAACTTGAAACCTTATTTTCCAAAAATACATATATTTGCATGTATTCAAATTAGTGATTATACTATTATCACAGCTTGGTTCAATACGCTACGTATCGCAGAAACACATAGTTAAGTACTCTTGGTAGTGATTATAAATATGTGTATGTTAGTATGCTAGCCGTCTCTAACTTAGCAGTGAAAAACTAGAGGAAAGGCAGCTAGTCATCACCACCCACCGCCAACTCTTGGACTACTCTTTTATTAACGAATAGTGGGATTGACCGTAACATCATAACGGCCCCACGGCTGTTTGGTGGAACGAGGATTTGAACCCGCGACCCTAACGAGCGCCATAACCACCTGACCATGCCGGGGCCTTTTGTGTATGTTTGTATGAGTGATATATGTGTGTATGAACAGTTACAATTACTTGGTCAATTTATCGTTACTTCAATACATAATTACAGAAAATGCATATACCTTTGCTTTAAACAAAGAATTGCACCTTGTTTATATGCTACCTTTTTTTGCAAATGTATGATTGTGAAATATTATTCCAAATTTCCTGTATTCAATCAAGTTACTTGGTTCTCTTTTGACCTTCCCATTTTCCACATACGCCCATACAACCTTAATGATATTTGTGAAGGCTAAATCATGGTTGTAGGTGTCTCTTTTTCTCCTTCTAGCTATAAGTTCACCACATTTGATAAATTCTTGGAATCAATGTCTTAGTTGAAGACAAATCCTTACCCAACAGGTGTTATTCCCGAGTAATAATTTAATGGATGAGACTCCGCTTGTGTTAATGTGGCATCTATTTTGTGTACTACTCCAACATGATTGGCTTTTATGTAGTCCACACTTATACTGGTCTCCAGCACGCTTCACTGTAGATGTGATACTGTCTTCCTCTTTGATGTTGAACAAATTATAATTAATTGTTGCCAGACATTTATAAGAACACCCTTATCTAGCTGTCTGAAGTCAGATGTCTACTTCAACCTTCTGGTTTGGTTATCTCTCCTAAGCACTGGTTTGTGGGAAGGTATACATCCATTAAGGCTACTTTATGCTAATCTGTATCCTACTGTCTTGGAGGTAATTTTACTTACAGCTAGGCCACTGAGAAGACCTTTAACTGATTGTTATGCGTCACGTAAAGGGTATACCCAGGGTTATTTAACGTCATTTTTGAAGAGTTTGAATTTTTTTTTTTACCTCGATCGCTTCTATTATCAGCAGTACTAATTTCACGTAACCTCTTCAGAATTTCCACACATCTCCTAATGAAATATGAAACTTCTCTAAAAATCTGTCCCAATGATTATCATTTACCAGCCAAAATTTGATTTCTGCACGTTTATCGTGTGACGTTTATGTCTTGAAAGCCACGAATGCATTCACAACACTCCTACTTGGAATAGCATGAATGCTTTATTTTTATAGGCATTGTGCTTTTGTGGCTATGGCTGATTAGTGGGATGATAACTAATCACCGTTTTAATCTCAGCGGCAAGTACGAAGGCTTTTAACGCTAAAAACCTGGTTTCGATACTCATAGTGGACACAGCACAGACAGCCCATTGTGTAGTTTTAAGCTTAATAACAAACAAACGGACTTCAACCAAAAACTACGATTGAGCAAAAGTTAGGAAACGCAAAAGACCAAACTTAACTTACATCAAACGTTACACCAAATAACACTCTTTTGTTCTATAGATCACGTTTATGATATTTTCTTCGTATGTTTTATGCTTTTTACGCTGTATGTTGTTGTTATGATTGTGTTAGTTTTTCTTATGGTGTGTTGATGGTGTTTCACTCTCGTGGGTATAATTTTTTTATAATGTGTAAGACTGAACAAGGGTGGGATAAGAGTGGTTAGGCTCTCGCGCAATCAATATTTTTGGTCTCTGTGATGACAATTACGACAACAAAAACAAGAAATAAATAAATACAAATTATATAAACCATAGTGTAAATATAGCTTGTATGTAATAGAAGATGTACACGTATATTGTACATGTTTTTGATTGGATCAGAATGTCTCGTTTCTGGGTTTGGATGCCATGGAGTAACAACTTAGGATAATGTAAGAGCTTGATCGTACATTGAGAGCTCTGTGAATCATGAGGGGTCTTTGAACCCCGCAGCAGAGCGCGGGTATTTTATGTTAGGTTAGTGGTAATAGAATACGCTATGTTAACAAAAACCATGAAATGAGATGTTAAGAGTTAAACAAATAATTAACCATGAAATTAAATATTAAGATTACCACAAACAATTAACCATGAAATTAAAAATTAAGATTTACACAAACAATTAACCATGAAATGAAATCAGACAGTGTGAAACGCGAGATATACGCGAGGTTCTTGCGAGATCTTAACTTAGAACCATTTCAAACATAGTAAAGTCACCATTCGTTATGGTAAGTTTTCCAGTTGAGCAGTTTCTATGGTGTTTTGACGCTGAAACCCTAAAACGTAAACTGCGTAGTTACGCGTATTAGTATGATACTTGAAGTTTGTTGATTTCCCTAAAATTCTCTATTTTACGAAGTAAAATCTAATTTAAGTGATAGGAGAAGTGAAGCGGAATAACATTCACTAGTTAGCCAGCTAGCTATCAACTATTCTACTTGATTAATCATGATTTGGGCCCGTATGGAGTACGAGTCCCGAGTGCCCGGTTGACCGTCTGCTCAGTCCGCAACTAGCTCTGAAATCGAAAGGTAAGAACGTCTGCCCTGGACGTGAGCCTGAGTCACTTAAACTTGTAAGATTCTACTATAAGCGGCGACGAGAAGGTTATAAAGATTTATTCATGTTTTTAGCTACCACCTGTGTAAAAATACTTGTGCCGTGTTATGTTATATATATACTAAAATTAACGGGCCCGGCATGGCCAGGTGGATAAGGCGCTCGACTCGCAATCTGTAAAGCTACACAAGGGCTATCTGTGCTAGCCGTCCCTAATTTAACAGTGTAGGACTAGAGGGAAGGCAACAAGTCATCACCACCAACCGCCAAATCTTG
>NW_013666034.1:450975-458901 GCF_000517525.1 Limulus polyphemus
CAAGATTTGGCGGTTGGTGGTGATGACTTGTTGCCTTCCCTCTAGTCCTACACTGTTAAATTAGGGACGGCTAGCACAGATAGCCCTTGTGTAGCTTTACAGATTGCGAGTCGAGCACCCTAACCACCTGGCCATGCCGGGCCATTATAGTGTGAAAATATATTATTGGTAAGACGTAAATTTAAGTTCTTACATTATACTATTAAAGCATATTATTGCTAATACGTAAATTCACGTTTTTACGGTATAGTATGAAAACTATTTATGGATAATATGTTTATGTTTATATATGAGGCCACAGTGCGCCTCTAGTCATCTTTATGCACCTAAAAAGATAACTAACAAGAAGGAATCCTCAATAGCCGCGGCACTTGAAATTCTTTAAGGCAGGATTAGAGAAGATAATCTATGAGACCTTTTTTTTCCTTTTTATTAGTTATATTTTTGTGCACCAACAATACCAAGCGTGGGGCACGCGTATACCCGATTCGATTTTACTACTTATCAAGATCTCTACCACCCTACCCTCAAATAGAAATTATTTTAAGCAGAATTAGAACAAATTAATCTATGAGACTTTGGGTGTGATCAAATACATCAATCGAAAGGGTTTGACCTTCTGAGTCCAAAACTGTAATTAAATCTAAATTCGGTCAAGAGATGACTGAGTTATATGAGCTAAAAGTTTGTTCTTGAGACAGAAAAAAATAAACAAAGAGAAAAAACTCGGAGCCGTTCTACGAGCCGCTATGCCGCGGCTAAAAATCATTGAAGCTGAAAACATTAACTGATGTACAAAAACGGTGGGAGATGATATAACTTTCTAAAAAACACCGTACAGATATTCTTTCTCGTACCTAAGTGGTGGGGATTTATCAGGCTAAAAGATGCGCTGCACATATCTGTGTACCTAATTATATTAATTAATCACGTTAAGAATCAGGAGGATTCATTGAGCATACTTCACAGCAACCTGTACAATGTTTGTTTGTACAGATTTTCGTATCAAAATTCGGAGTTTTAGTCCATTTATGCTATTTTGTAAGCCAGAAATCTACTAATAGGAACGCCCCCCCCCCAGTGGCACAGCGGTATGTCTGCGGAATAACAACGCTAAAAACCGGGTTTCGATACCCATGATGGGCAGAGCACAGATATCCCATTGTGTAGCTTTGTGCTTAATTACAAACAAACAAAATTAATAGGAACCTTAGACCCGCTTGGATTGGTACAAAAGTATATGCCGGTTATTTGAAATTGCTTTGAAATTCTTCGTACGTTTATATATATATATATATATTCTTATTGGAGATTTTAGTATAGCCCCAAATACCACTCACAAACCAATGTGATATGTTACAGTAACGTGTTTTCGTTGGTCTCAGCACAAATTATCGAAATCAGTAGGGGAGGTAACAATAAACTTTGGTTTGGTTGGTCTCAGTCCAACTTATCGCTACTTTTATATATTAGTTAACTGGTGACCTATGAACTAAATGATAATACATTGTTGTGGTGGTTTCATTTTCTTTTAGACGTCTCAATATTATTTGAATAATGTAAGGCCAACCATAATGGCATAACAAAACAATATTGTTTAGTGGCAAGTAAATACCTAAATACGGTTTATGACAATTAAACTAATAAACAATCCTTGGCTCTGGTTTAGGGGCGATTTACGAGCTGTTGCATACAATAAATATTAAGGTCTCTCGTTGAACTATGTGTATCAGACAACACAGCTTGAAATTACTATAGAAATATAATAAGGAAATGAGCGTGAGCTTGTCAGTGATTTAAGTCTTCGGGGCAAACTATTTAAATTAATAATCTATTGTATACGAATAATATTAGCTTGAGCCAAGAGACGTCTGGTAACACCAAAAAGTATTATCTTAAGAAGTCATCACTTTCAATCTATAGAGTCTTACTGTTGCATGCGAATCGCGGGAAAAGTTCCTTATTTTGAATGTAATTCTTTATACCAAGATATGCATCCTTTTCTCTTTAGTTTCGATAAAACTTGTCAAGTATTGAACTTTCATTAATTAGCTCTTACAGGGAAAAATAAAATAAGACGTTGTTGGACCAAACTTTTTATTCTAAATCTTTTGACGGCCCGACATGGCCAGGTGGTTAGGGCTCTCAACTCGCAATCTGCGGGTCGCCGGTTCGAATCCCCGTCCCACCAAACATGCTCACTCTTTCATCCGTGGGGGCGTTATTATGTGACGGTCAATCCCACTATTCGTTGGTAAAATAGTAGCCCAAGAGTTGGCGGTTGGTGGTGATGACTAGCTGCCTTCCCTCTAGTCTTACACTGCTAAATTAGGGACGGCTAGCGCAGATAGCCCTCGTGTAGCTTTGCGCGAAAAAACAAACAAACAAACTAAATCTTTTGATGTTTAAAAATATATTTAAAACATATATAGACACAACGTTTTGAGACTGCCCTCTTAAAATTTTTGTGTCTGTTATATAGAATGTTTTCCAATCATCGTTCATGATCATCTAGTCTAATTCTCCTATGCTAGTGAATACAGTGTCGTATAAAAGTAAAAACTCGTGTGTTCAGTAATTTAGAGAAATGCCTAATTATTTCATGTTTCTCAATAGTTTCAAACTATTAATAACGAGTAATCTATAGCTATGCGCACAGACGTACCCACTAAAAAAGAAGTAAAATAAGACCTTAATTATTTATTTCCAACAGACAACAGTACACATTGATTAAAGTATTCTAGCTGATTGAACACTACTTTAGAAGTTATAAAAAAGGGCGTAACTATGGTCCACCCCTCACAAAATGTCTCAACGTCAAGAGATTAGCTTTTTCATATCCACCCCCCCCCCCTCACACACACACACTTCTCCCTACTTAACTATGCCCGACTTCTCTCTGTAAGTTTTAATGAAGATGTAATATTTTTAGGGACTGACCAGCAAACGTTTGATGACTTGAAAGACAATCACTGAAACCTGTCATATTCTTCGTTACTCCCCCCTCCCTGAACAATATATGGAGTGTGGAATGATGAACATCATGAATATGGCATCCATTGCTAATATTTTTACTTGTTCAACTGTTTAACAGTATTTGTTATGTTGTAAATAGGCATTATATTGTTCTAATTCCATAATGTTTGTGTGGTTTTATGCAATTCAAAGATAAGACATGATCACAGTTTTCATTTGTATTTTAGTTTATATGTAGAACTTTATGTTAGAGCTATAGAATAGAAGATCAACAAATCCTTGAACCTTTTGTTTTCTACTATTGATTATTTACTTACCAGCTATGATACCTTTAAACTCATATTTAGAATCTTAGTTTGAAATTAGCTTGTTCTATTTTTCTGTTTCTTGCTTCTGTTTATATTTTGTTAGTTATTCGTCGTACAGTCATGATCCTTTATTCAAGAATTGACTGTCTAATTATTTATAAAACCGAATTACAATCTTTGGTATTTGGGTTTTACACGAAACAGATAATCTTTTTTTCATTGACTGACTGTACTGTGTATATAGAATAATACCAAAGTGTAAGAAATTACTGTTATTTACTATTGGTTCAATACACATGTTGTAATAAAAAGACTCTGCTAATAGAAAATCCAAAAAAAAAAAAACACATAACGACTATACAGAAGAAAATGCAATGAAACTCAAAAGCAAGCTTTACGACATTAAAATATGTATGTATCTTGCAAGCTTTTAGGGCAACACTGTCTGTTAAGTATAAATATTGCTAAAGTATGCTATGCGTTAACTATACGCTTATTTATTATCACAGAATAACAATCCAAAAGAAATCCCCAAACAAAAAAGGGACTGATTAAGATGTAAAACAAATCAAGTACAAATTATAACAAGAAGGTCAAGGCACCAGCAAGTTTCTTAATGAGACTGCCAACACAGATAGTGTGAATTGCTTAATAAAGTGAACTACTACTGCCTTCGAAAGTGCTTAATTAATCAGCTTATTAAGTTTTCCTTATACATTTCTGCATTAATATTAATGATTTTTTTCCACATTTACAAATGCCTAAAGTCTGACAATGCAATAAAATTATGAGGGATCTCCACGTTAACAGTTTATCTTAACAAGCTTCTTAAGAAAACTAGCATGTATGGGTCTTATCTGTCGTCATTTATCAGCCTACGTTATGGCGCTATTGAATTACCTGCGTTATGTACGCTGCAGGGATTAAACGCCGAACTCTAGTTTTCTAGCCTTAGAGCTTACCGCCAAGACACGAGGCTTGTGATGAATTTTGAAACTCTCCGGTTTCATCAAGATGAGATGAAATTTTGTAAAGCGTTTAGTCAACATGGATAATAATCTTCAAGTAAATAGTTTTCTGTCATGTAAAGAATTAAGAGTGTCTGATAGACTTAACTGAATAACACTGTCTAAGAGCCATTCCACTATGAATCTTGTTATGTGATAAGAAAAAAATCTGTTGTAGCTGAATGGATGTCAGTTTAGGTTTAGGTTTCTGATTGTCGCCAATTTTTGTAGACCACCACCATATTAAAACAACAAATGTAAGATTCGAAAGTGTGTAAAACTACAACGTTTATGTGATTCTGAGTGCCGTCAATTTGTTGTAGCATCACCACCATATTAAAACAACAAATGCCAAGATCCAAGGGATGTAAAACTGCAACGTTTATGTGATTCTGAGTGCCGTCAATTTGTTGTAGCATCACCACCATATTAAAACAACAGATGCCAAGATCCAAGGGATGTAAAACTGCAACGTTTATGTGATTCTGAGTGCCGTCAATTTGTTGTAGCATCACCACCATATTAAAACAACAGATGTCAAGATCCAAGGGATGTAAAACTGCAACGTTCATGTAATTCATTCACCATGATTCACACTCGGGGTATTAAACTCCATAGACAAGCACTTAGTGTCATTGAGTTTCTACTCATATCGTGTTATGTATGACATTTAGGTACCATCTTTTTAACATTGTTTGTTCAAGATATCTGAGAAACGAACTAATCTCTGCATAGAATTCATAAAAAAAAAAAACAGAGCAGAATTATGTAAGATTTTGCTGCTCCTATTGTTCATATGTAGATTCAGAATATATCCACAAAGATTCAGCAAACTAAATTCAGATATATAAACCCACGAGTTAATAACGGTTCATTCAGTCAGTGGTAGGTTTACGGTCTTACAACATTAAAGTCCGGTATTCGACTCCCCACTGTGGACAGAGTGCAAATAGCCCATTTTGGAGCTTTGCACTAAGAAAACAAAATCAGTTCATTCTTAAAATAAAGCAGCTTCAGCTGTTTTTAAATATCTGTTTAGTAAAATAACAAAGGCTCACCTAATTATGTTAAACTATGTAGACATAAACCTAAACTTTAACCAAGTTACCTTAAATCGTAACTAGGAAGCAACGGGCGATAGAGTTTTCTAAATAACGCTTTGTTGATATGTGATGAAATTCGTTAAGAAAAGATTTTCGAAATAAGGAACCTTGACGGCCATCTTAGAATTTGCTCATTATCTCACTGTATTAGTTTTTCAATTATATATTCCATAAAAAAAAACTTCTAAAGTAATGTACATCAGAAGTTGTCACACTGTGCCTTTAAACATAAATTTGGTTTAATGTACTTTGGGCTGACTTTGTATAAGCTAATGGGTTATCGCTGCGTGGGTCTTTCCATGTTTTGCTTTAAATGGGTAGAGAAGATCCGTTTCGAAGGAACGAATCATTAATCATCACCAGTGGTAACAACTGTATGATAGTTCTAAAAGTCTAGCGCTGAGATACAGGATGTCATATTGATATTAACGTCCGTTTTAAAAAGTTGTAATGCTTACTCCTTAAAAACTTCCCAAAATAGTAACACCTGGAATTTTAGAAATAATTTCAGCAAAATAGTTTATATGATAACAACATATCCAAATATTTCCTTATTATCTTAGATACTGGTCTAGAAGTGAGCGTGTCCGGATTGTGAATCGAAGGATTTCCGGTTCGCGTCCCGTTGCCTAAAGTCTTTCTCTGCACTTTGGAGCCTTTGGTGCGCTGTAAAAGTAACAGTCAAATTCCACTGTTCTGTAGATAATAATAATAGCCAAAGAATTGGCGCTGGTGTCCAGCTGCTTTTCCCCTAGTTTATCAATTAAAATTAAGGGCAACTAACGCATGTAGCTCTTGTGTTGTTGTTGAATTTGCACAGTTGCTCCGGGCTACGTGCTCTAACCGTTCCTAATTAGGGCTATCTGCGCTAACTGTTCCTAATTTTCAAGCGATAGACTAAATGAAAGACATCTAGTGAACATAGCCTACCACCAGATCGCGAGTTACTCTAATCAAATAGTGGAATTTAGCCATCACTCTAATCATGCCCCCACAGCCCCAAAGTGCGGAGTGCAACTTTTTTGGCACTAACTGGGCGCAAACCATAAAAATTCGTATCTACAGTCAAGCATGCTAAACCACTGGGCTGCGCTCGGCCTAGCTGTTACGAAGCTTTGCGTAAAAATTCGAAAACTATTAATACTTTATACAGATTCGTCTTGACTTTACTTACTGATTATTAGGCGCCATTGAATGGCTGTGAGTTGCTTTTGTTTGTTTCAAGTACAGACTTTTAGTTCATAGCTCCATCTCTTGACCGATTTAAGATCTAATTACAGCTGCGACTACTGAAGATTCCCCTCTTGTTATATTGCAAATTACAGCTTTTACAGCAAGGAAAATTATTTTTAGATCAGGTACGATGTTTCGATTACTAGTGCCATCATTCTCGAACTTGTGTATTTAAGAATGATCGCACCTGTGCAAAAGCTGTAAATTTGTAATAAAATAATATAATAAAGATCAGACAATTTACATAGATATATATATACGGGTTTCCTCGTTGGTGCTTTATATTCGTTCTGGACAATATAAACCATTTCGAGGTTTATTATTAAATTTGCATAACGTTTCGTTTCTAGATCGAGAATATTTAACAATCAATTTATGGTCAAATACATCTCACAAAGATTTTTTTTTATATGTTTTTTTTTATAAATCCTTTATTGGGTTATTTTACATTACTAATACAATAATAAAATTAATTGGAAGTTACCTCCCGCTTTTGGGCTTAGTTATTATTATTATTATTTGGAATTAAGCACAAAGCTACACAAAGGGCTATCTGTGCTCTGCCCACCACGGGTATCGAAACCCGGATTCTAGCGTTGTAAATCCGCAGACATACCGCTGTGTCACTGGGGGGCAGGGCTTAGTTCCCTGTGTTGTTGGAGATCTCAGTATAACTACATACATAAAAAAAAACAATAATAAACTTAATATAGTTAGTCTTACCTCTTAAATAAATACTTAACAACAGATACTGTTTAAAGTGAATTGGTAATTACATAGTTATTTATAAAAATAAAGATGCTTCTTGTACTAAATTATTATAAGATTTTATATTACACGCTTTACTATTTCTATAATTTATTTAATTTAGGCTTAGTTACATTTTCTATTGATTGCCATTTACCATAATTATTTAAGTATTTACCTCCATCTATTTATCCACCTCTTGTTTTTAATTCAAATCAATAAAATACTTTTTTTAAACTGTTTTTTAATTCTTTTGGTTTATTAATTGTTCCGGAAGTGTATTAAAACGTTTTGCGCCCACAAAATGCCAGTGATGTCAGTGTCTAAGTCCTACTGTTTTTTCTTCTCCAAGGTAACTCGCACAGATCCTTAACTACTCCCCGTGTGTTACCAGAATGATCTTAGCTGCTTTACGGGATGTCTCCCACTATTCAATCTAATCAATGCACGTTTAAAAACATCTCCTTAACTATTGCCCCCCCCCCAGTGGCACAGCGGTATGTCTGCGGACTTACAACGCCTGAATCCGGGTTTCGAAACCCGTGGTGGGCA
>NW_013666034.1:459901-469604 GCF_000517525.1 Limulus polyphemus
GAGCACAGATAGCCCATTGTGTAGCTTTGTGCTTAATTACAAAACGAATAAAACAAACAAACCTTAACATTTAATATTAATAGCTGCTTATATATAGAAGTCTAGATGGTTCCGTGGATTATTAACTTATATTTCGGTAAAAGAAATGTAGAGATTTAAAATTGTCAGTAAAATCGTAAGAAAATCATTTTTAATGTCGTATGATGAGGCTAGTGGGTGTCGAGACATCATTTAAACCATACTTCAGGCAGTTATTTACTTTTTCTCACAGTTTTCCTAGGTTTATTCCTCATACTTTCTGAGTCCTTCCTTCTAAAGCTGAAATTCATGAAAAACAAAATTACAAGAAGTTCGTCGCTTAAATACAGCTGTCAAATATACAGAAAAACTTTTATCACGTGTAGACTGTGATAGCTATCATTTTGTAGAAACATAACAATCATAAAACTCGGATGAAAGAAAAAAAAGAAACACGAATAAGATTCTTTTGGAAATGACTTTATTAGTCGTATTTGACAGAAATGCCGAATAACTGCCGAGTCATAGCGAACTTGTCTTGTGGAAACGTTATTTTCAAGTGTTCTGAAGTAGGCTATTGACCATGGCAAGAAAGAAGAACTTGAAAAATACTACTTGTTTACACGTTTTATCATTGGATATTTAGAGTTGCTAATTGAAACAGTTTTCACAAGTGTTTAGCATTTTTTTTAGTTAACCTCAACAATGGAAAGTATCCTTTAAAGAGACGATGTTACAGAAGTTATCTAGGATAATTAGAAAGTAAGTAAAAAGATATCTACATCTGACTACATTACTTGGCTACATTGCACGGGCTGGTGGAGCCAGAACGCTTGGCTGAACAGAGAACGAGTTTGTGTTCAGTTGCAATCACAAGGTTCTTTGTTTGCACTACCTGATGTAGCTTATAAAGGAGGTTTATTCCTCTCAGAGTAAACCATTTTGCAAAATTTCCCTTTTAACTGATGGCCTATCTCTATGGAATTACGAAAGCTTTATGAATTAAGAGAACCGAAGAAACGGATTTACTTTCTATCACAGATTATTAAGATGTCACTTTTAAACTGGAGGTACCTACAGGAGGACGGAGGTTCTAGGACAAGAGACGTTCACTCTCTCTCTCGTAGTAAATATTTTTTGTATTTTTTTATCTTGTATTTAGGGCAAAGCTACCAAGGCTATCTGCCGCCGTCTCTAATTTTGAACTATATTAACCAGAGAGAGTTCCTTTTAACTGTATTAAAATTTCTATTTTACAAAAATGTTTGGGCGCGGTCTTGTGGTAAAACACTAGATTTCAAAGCCGGCGAGACGGGTTCGAATCTGTGTGATATTATAAAATACTCACTACATTTTAATCTGTGGGTGCATTATAAGAGAGGCAGTCATTCTCCTAGCGTGAAGAATGGGTGATTAGGTGCTGCTAACTGGCTGGTTTTTCTTACAACGTTACAATAATTGTACAATAAATAATCATAACCAGGGCTGAGCCCTAAAAAGACACTACATGTTTCGGTGTTCTACTTCTGAGGATGTTGGCGTAGAACACCAAAATATATAGTCATTTTAGGGCCAGGCCGTGTTTATAAAATATTTATTGTGCAATTATTTTAACGTTGTATTCTTTTTTTACTTTGATATATGTGCACAAGTGCCTTATTGATTTATTCAACATTCTTACTGTGATGGCTTATGAGTGTGCTTGTGTTATTTTTGTAAAGTTTTTCATTTTAACCCGATATTTTGTTAACAATAAGAAACATATATTTAAAACCGCATAAGCGACAAAGATATCAAAATTGAATAATAGGGTGAACAGTTGGTCAAGTTTTTTATATTTTTATTTACAGAAGGATGACGTTTCGATCTGGCGCTCTTCGTCAGATCGTACAGTTCACAACAATAACCATTAGGGCAATATTATTGATTGCACATCTCCTACTTAGGCGGTGATCATTAGTGAATCAAAGTCAGATTAATCAGAAATTGCCTTCAACAACAACAACAAATCAAGTGTATGTGGATTAAGAAGGAACGTGTTACTTGTACTTAACAGCTGTAAAGCTTAACGAAATATCTGTAGCTCAAAGTTTGTTTATTTCCAGAAAACCAATAGGAGAACCATAAGTTCCTTGAAACTTTAAGCAAACATTGTTTCATTCATGTGTAGTGGACGCTTTGTTTTTTTTGCATTTCTCTATAATTCATTTCCATACCTTCAGTTACAACATTAATTTTCCTTGTTCCATCGGGAGGTAAGAATATTACCAGCTACTGCTATTCGTCGGTGGTCTTGCATATGGCGTTAGGAATAACTAGTGTGTGCGTGAGTTATCATGCGGGTTTATAAAATACGATCCGTACGGAACAGAAGCGAGGGTCGAGGAGCAGCAACATGGGGCACAGAACCGAGGGATACTTTATGATCGGAATTCACTCAGCTAATTCATATGGAAAGCTGAAGTATTATTCTGTGAAAAGGTTACGTCTTGCAAGCAAGAGATCACGTGATAGCATAACTTTAGATTTATTAGCATTTGAGGTTGGACTGAAAACGTGTTTTTGCTGCAACAGAAGGCAGCGACGGAATTCAATGGCATGATACATTACGTGCGTGATAGCGTGCGAAGGTTTACGTTAGGTAGTTGTTAAGTTACTGTCCAAGAGAACATCGGTATAGTTGGTAGCGGTAAACGACAAACAAAAACGTGTATATGTATGCCGAGAGTAAGAGAGAAAACAAAAAAATCTTTGAATGATGACTATCGCTATTCCAATTCGGGCTCTACCCGTCTGGTATTGTACACGAATAAAGTAATATTTTAAATAAAAATATAAGGTATGAATTATACTAGGCACGTGATTGTGTCGCAGATTTCTTAAAAAATCAAAAGTAGTAACTATTAGAAACTAAGAAGCTTCAGGGTTTTTTACTTTTGACAAAATATATCAGATAAGGTGATCTTATCCCCTGTATTGCTTAGGAATTTAAATCTTAATTAAGTTGTTTAATACTTGTTTGTTTGTAATTAAGCACAAAGCTACATAGTGGGCTATCTGTGCTCTGCCCACCACGGGTATCGAAACCCGGATTCTAACGTTATAAATCCACAGACATACCCCTATGCCAGTGGGGGGCTGTTTAATACTTAGGAGACACTTGCCACACCTTATAAGGCTTATGTCTACTTACAATCTCAAACTTATTATTAGTCAAATTATTAAGAACGATAAGTTATGTGCGGTTATAACATAAAATGACAAAGGTATTAATCTGTCTTATTTATAATTAGCAATGCATTTTGCAAAATAGTCTCAATACAGTAAAAGTTGTGTACAGTGTACAGTTCTTTCAACACTGTGTAATAAGTAAACCTTAGGGACTTAATACAAAATCATATAAAATCTTGAGTACACGGCTGCTAGAATGTCGTGTGGTTAGTAAATAATCTGATATAGACACAATTTCACAACTCCACTGTAAAAACCACATTTATTTGATTGTTATTGTCACAACCCCACTGTAAAAACCACATTCTTTTGACTGTTATTGTCACAACCCCACTGTAAAAACCACATTCTTTTGACTGTTATTGTCACAACTCCACTGTAAAAACCACATTCTTTTGACTGTTATTGTCACAACCCCACTGTAAAAACCACATTCTTTTGACTGTTATTGTCACAACCCCACTGTAAAAACCACATTCTTTTGACTGTTATTGTCACAACCCCACTGTAAAAACCACATTATTTTGACTGTTATTGTCACTAGTTTTCTAAAGAACTCTCCGAACTGACACAGTCACCTCTGTCTTTAAGTCAAAAGTGAATGAGATAGAAATTTGTGAAACTTTTTTTTAAAATATCGTGCAAACTAGAGCAGTTAGTCGTTAATTGATATGGTTTTTTTAACTTTCCTTTGAAAAATTTATTGGTCTTTATCCTTTGCGAAGTGCATTTCAATCGGCTTCTGTATTTAAGCCAGTAATAAACTTACATACTAACATAAATCGTCACGCACACTTCCACATATAAAACCACGTTAACAATGCTAAACATGTGTTTGCCCTTTCATTAAGGTTATGTACTGTAGTCTGTAAGTTATAGTGTAAGTGGGCTTTATCTGAGGGCGTCGAAAAGAAAATTATACATTCTTTAACAATTTAAAGTCATTATATCATTAGACAAAGCACGACTCCCGGACAGGGCCACAGTGTAGTTCAGACAGTATTTAACCATTTTAGTAAGATATGGGAAAACAATAGACAGTTGGTATTATCAAACAGCTCTAATCGCCTATTAGGTTTGGTCCCTTTCACTCTGTATACATATATATAATGTATATATATACATAAACACATTCATAAATAACAGAGCGCCTCGCGTGCAACACATATTACTGAACGTATAAATGTACGATGGATGATATTCCCGCTCGTGGACAGTTTCAGTTTTGTTTTTTCGTGTGTTTCTTGTTTGTCTATTAAATTTTCCAGTTTCCACAATCAGAACACAAGACAATAATATATCTGTCAAGTAACAGGTATTAGTGCCCTAGCGGTTCCTGGACCGGTGGTTTCAATATTTCAACATAATAACAATTGAAATGACTCCTTTATTGTTCACAAGTAATGTGTTAGTTATGAAATGTAACGAGAAAATGATGAGGTTAACTGTAAGGTTACATATATCATTACTTCGGTTTCGAGCAAAAACAGATAGATGGCGTTATCTTAAAAACTCTTAAGATTAAATAAATCAAGCCTTTATTATCAGACTTCCGTTACCTGGTAAGATATATAATAAACAGTATACAAAACCTCAAGCTCATTTCAAAAATCAATAAATCCAAGATAGCTGTTACATCTCTCTCTTTTTTATAGTCTTTATATCTAATGTGAACTATTAACTAATACTTTATTAATATAGGCATTTTGCATGTGTATTACAGAAGGGGCGAAACGTAGTTGGCCCCTGATGCATCATAAAGATAATAAGAGTTGTCTCTATTATAATAGGAACAGCAGCAAATACAAAATAGCAGGAGGATACGTGAGTTTCAAGTGTTTATTAAACTTGCAAGTTAACCAGAAGATAGGTTATATACAGGTATTGGTATACAAGATAACCGGAAGACAGGTTATTTACAGGTATTGGTATACAAGATAACAGGAGGATATATTATTTACAGCAACTTTAAATTGTAGGAAGATATGTTATTACATAATTACAAGTATTTAGTAGGTTTACTAGTTGAACGGTGCGTTATTTAGGTATTTAGTAGCTTACCAGATAACCCGCTGACATGTTATTTACAGGTGTTTAGTAAGCTTACAAGATATTACAATATTTAAGTATAGGTTTACGAGAGAGCAGGAAAATGTGTTATCTACGGGTATTTAGTATCGGATCACGAGAGGGCAGAAAGATACGTTATTTACGAGTATTTAGCTTAGGTTCACGAGGGAGCACAAGTGAATACGTTATTTACGGGTATTTAATATACGTTCACGAGAGGGCAGGAGCATACGTTATTTAGGGGTATTTAATATAGTTGGTTATCAATCTGTTCAAGAAAAATAAAAAATTGGGAATTTAAAAACTTGCAAATAGGGAACGTAAAAAGTAAGGAAACAAGGCTGGAGATACTGTAGACAATATTTACTCAAACCACAAACTCCTAATTAGATTTCATATGTGCCTTTTTATGCAGTTTCATATCTGCAAAGCCTGAGCAGTCAATAGTAAAGGTTTTGAAGAGTTGTTTGAACTGGATTTTTACTGTTTGAGGTGCTTTTTGCCCGAACGTTCTATTAGGGTTTTGTGCAATTCATTGAGATCCCTATTATGAACCACTATCGGGGTTTGACATACATACATGTATATCTCTGTAGCTATCTTAGTCAATATCTTCTGTCATGTCTGTTTTTTACATATATATATAAGTGAACTTCAGATATTTTTTCCACATCCTCCCCTAGTTTAAAATTTGGAATGTGTGAAGAAAATCTGCAGTTAACATGTTATTAGAAAAAAATTTAGGCATATTGGTTTTATAATGCCTAATGTTGCTATACAGGCCAAGTACTTAAGCTCATATTTTAGCCGATAATATGCCCATATATAACCATAAGTAAGTGAATATTTATCAACCAGAAAGCTATACAGACAGTTATTGTCGTTGGGTTTCATTTGTATGCATATCCTATGAGAAAATTAATACAGGCGTAATTAAAACGGTGACGGTTTCCTTTTCTTGACATGATTCACACGTAACTATACGTGGTATTTGTGATCTGGCACATAACATAACTTTAGACTTAAATACTGTGTGTTTGTTACAACTGAAGCTGTCCTAACATAAACGCTTTTCATAACTACTACCTGCATGTGTTGGTTTATCAGGATAGAAAAACTTTTGCTAAACAATGACCCACAATGTAATAATGTAAATGAATTACAGCAAATATTCTAAACACGTGTTTTGTATCAACTCATGTATAACGAAGGAGAGAAAACACAGATAGCTCCTACTTATGTAATAATATTATTTTGTTAATTCCAGGAAATTTAACGTGCTCTACTTGAATATTCACGTGTTAAACTCGGAAGTGGAAACGTATTTTGAGGCTAAGACATAATAGCGAAAGCCGCTTAGATAAATTCAATTAAAAACTTTACTTTGTTGTATGGCATATAACGTAAATTCCTTAGAGGTCTTGAGTTTCAAAAGACGGTAACTGTCCATTTTAAAATATAAATAGAGAGTATTTGTGTTTTATGTGACTGCTTAGAAGTTAGTGTGCTCGAACATTGAATCCGAGAGTTCATGGCTGGCGTTCCGTTGCCGCTAAAACCTGCTCCGCACAATGGATTCGTGAGTACTCTGTAAGAGTGACAGTCAAATCCCACTATTTGGTCAGAAAAGAGTAACCCGAGGGTTGGCGATGGGTGTTGTTGACCAGCTGTCTAACTTCTAGTGTATCGGGTCAAAATTAAGGACGGCTAGCACAGATAGCCCTTGAGTAGCTTTAAAACCTAAAACGATAACATTCTAGTGAAAAACGTGTAAATAAAGTTGGTTGAGTAAACATTTTATAACAAGAATGTCGAGAAAATATTTAGAATCTCAAAAATATTTGTTATATGGGAGCAAAAGCAATTAGTAGTGCAAAGATTTTGTTAAAGGAATGAGAAAATTAGTAGAAAAGCTGAAATTAAAAAGGTGTTGTTATATGATCATTGGAAATTACTGGAGAACAGTTTATTTTAAATCACGAATTACTGTTAACTTTGAAAGTTTTGGTAAGTTCAGATTGTGAATAAAAATGAATAGGAAGGTGTTTTTTTAACGTTTACTTATTCTATATGTACGAATGAGTTTGTGCGTGTATGTATATATTTCAACCTATGTTTTGATCTTCCCAGGAAAGGTATATATATATATATTGTTATTAAGCACAAAGTTACACAATCAGCTATGTGTTCTGGGACTACCACGGGTATCGAAACCCGATTTTTAGCGCTATGAGCCTTCAGACTTACTGCCGTGCTGCTGGGAGACAAATATGTTTAGTATCTTATATATATACATATATATCAGCTAGGTAGGGCGATGTAAAAAAATTCAATGGAAGGATCATATGACATTAATTTATAACGCTAAAATCAGGAGTTCGATTCCCCTCGGTGGACGCAATAGATAGCCCGATGTGGCTTTGCTGTAACAAAACACACACACACACGTTTTTCTTTGTTTTCCTAAACTGAAAAATACGCCTGTCCAGACAATTTGCTGCCGGCGGAAGACTTTGACCTTTTTAATTCCTTTCTAATAAAGTATGATAATGATACATATGTTGTGTTATATTTGTTATTATCCTTATAAAGTATGATAATGATACATATGTTGTGTTATATTTGTTATTATCCTAATAAAGTATGATAATGATGCATATGTTGTGTTATATTTATTATTATCCTTATAAAGTATGATAATGATACATATGTTGTGTTATATTTGTTATTATCCTTATAAAGTATGATAATGATACATATGTTATGTTATATTTGTTATTATCCTAATAAAGTATGATAATGATGCATATGTTGTTTTATATTTGTTATTATCCTTATAAAGTATGATAATGATACATATGTTGTGTTATATTTGTTATTATCTTAACAAAGTATGATAATGATACATATGTTGTGTTATATTTGTTATTATCTTAACAAAGTATGATAATGATACATATGTTGTGTTATATTTATTATTATCATCTACTTCTGATCAAAGCTAGCTAACTACATAGATCAGAACTAACGAATATCGTTGTTGTTTTTAGCGCAAGTAAGTATCTGCGCTTCGTCCATCATGGAGTAGCCTAGGAGCTGGCACGGGTGGTGTTGACTTGCTGCCTTTTATCTGGTCTATAACTTTAAAATCATGGACGGTTAGCTCAGATAGCTCTCGAGTAGTTTTGCGCGAAATTCACCAATGAAAAATGCGTATGCAAGTAATGTAGCAAACAGGGCTTACATTATTACGACATCAAGTAACGAACTTCCTTACAAATAAAGACATTATAGTAAAAAGTAGCAAACTATCGAGGCGATGTTAAACTTAAGTTAAAATACTAAATAGCAGATATTAGATTATGTATATTATAACTGTCTATCCAAAGAATAAGGTAAATATTTTAATCAAACATCAAAATATTATTTAAAATTCTATCCTTGTTTATTTAGTTGATAACACAAAAGAAGTCCAACTAGTATTTTTTTACAATTCGATTGTATTGTGGTATTTAAACGCATTTGGAACAACGAATTACTATATTTAGATTGAAAATATCCGCCATATTTATATTTTTCCTGCAAAAGAAAATCTAAGCCTGACAGAAAGAAGGAGACAACGTTCTTCAACTTTTTTATTAGGGCGGAATGGGGGGGGGAGTAAACAGAGATTCTAAACGTGGCAGAAAGAAAGATACAATGATCTTGAACATATTATTAGTTGCGGATGGGAGGTAGAAAGATATTTTGTTGCAATAAAACGACATCGCCAATCATTCATAGCCTGCGTTATGAACATACTCCCATTTCGGGTATGTGATGCACACCTAACATTGCATTATTTTATTACTAAAAAGTCATATTAAAACTTGGTTAAAATGGTTGATAAAAATTCAGTAAAGCTATTCAATATTTTTTTCGCTACATCACTCATAGTAGATTAATAAAATTTATATACACAGAGTTTCGATTCCGTAACATGGACAACTTTAAAATACCATAAGTCAAAATGGCGCAGAGGCGTTATCAATCCATGCCCTGAAATTAATCTCGAAGACGATTCTTGATCATGACAGTGTAAGGAATGTAGTAATCAGGTAGCTTAGGTTGTTAAAGCGTGACCCAACAGTTTGGCGTGCGAGAAGTAGCGATCTTGGAATATGCATAATATTGAAATATCAGAAGAGAGACTGGCATCGAACATGGGCTTGACCAAGGTGCTGAAAGGTGGAGGAGAAATGTGATAACTATGTAATTTAAGGAATGACCAATGTGCTGAAAGGTGGAGGAGAAATGTGATAACTAGGTAATTTAAGGAATGACCAAGGTGCTGAAAGGTGGAGGAGAAATGTGATAACTATGTAATTTAAGGAATGACCAATGT
>NW_013666034.1:470346-493540 GCF_000517525.1 Limulus polyphemus
TATATTGTATTACATATGCACTATATGAATACAATGAAACTTTTGTAAACAAAGAGGGCAAATTTGAACCTCCCCCCAAAAAAACAACAACAACAACGGATATTTAGCTTACAAACTTAAAGAAATTAAAACATATGTAGAAGTATTTTCACCAACATTTGGTTATTTCCAGGGCAATGTTATGGTTACAATCTATATCTTGTAAACAAAGCGGCCAAGTTGGAACAAAGCCCAAAACCTCCCCCCCCAAAAAAAAACAACAACAACAACGGATATTTAGCTTACAAACTTAAAGAAATTAAAACATATGTGGAAGTATTTTCACCAACATTTGATTATTTCCAGGGCAATGTTATGGTTACAATTCATATCTTGTAAACAAAGCGGGCCAAGTTGGAACAAAGCCCAAAACTGCGTCCACTGGACCTAATAAAGTTGGAATTTTGCATAGAAAAAATTATTTTCTTATTTCATCTAGGTTTGGTACAAAAGGAATTAAACGGCATTAAATAATAATGCGGTATTTGTTGAAATTGGCTGATGTTTTTATTTTATGTTCTCGCCCAAAGTTCTTTTTTTTTGTAATGATCATGTAAGCAACTCCACTAACGGAACAGATATATTATTATTTTTGAGATCAAATAAGGGAACAAATAACTCACTGCGTCAAACTTGGTTTGTTTTACTTAACCTTAAACTATTACCTAGTAGAATATTTTAACTATTAATAAGTGATGGCCCGGCATGGCCAGGTGGATAAGGCGCTCGACTCGCACTCTGAGGGTCGTGGGTTCTAATCCCCGTCCCACCAAACATGCTCGCCCTTTCAGCCGTGGGGGCGTTATAATGTGACGGTCAATCCCACTGTTCGTTGGTAAAAGAGTAGCCCAACAGTTGGCGGTGGGTGGTGATGACTAGCTGCCTTCCCTCTAGTCTTACACTGCTAAATTAGAGAATAAATGAAATATACGCGAAATAATGCGTGAGAATAAATGAAATATACAAAGAAAGTTTAACTTATTCGTGGTTCAGAATTGAAGATAATTTGTTTAATAAACAGTGAAGAAAGTTGCATGTATTTTGCTTCAATTATTAGCGAAAATACGAACTTTATTATTGTAAGGTTCGTTCTGATCACAAAAGAAAAGCGCTAATGGACCTCTGCATAAAGGATATTTGGCATTTGCAACCAGAAGAGTGCCATATGCGACACATAGTTTAAACTATCCAGTTAGAGACCCAAAGTTCGAACGTAGCCATCTTTAATTTAGAACTGCTAACCAGAAGGAGGGCAACCAGCTAACAGCGTACGCCGCCTACACATCTACTCCTAACCTAATAGCGGGATTGACTGTCACAATTATAAGACTCAAAGGCTGAAAGCTTCGAACCTTGGATTTTCCCATCCGTAGCCTGGAACATTAACTACTAGGTTCCACCCAACTCACTGCATAGTAAGGATAAAGTATTAAATGAATACTATTATATTTTTGTTAAGTGGACTGAAAAACACTAATTTAATTTTAGAAATGGTTTTATTTTGGTGATGTTCGATGCTATTGACCACACCCCGTACCTCCCCTCAATAAAAATACCAAGTATACTAATTATCTTGTATTTTCTGAGATTTTTTTATAAAGCCTTATTACTTCACACTTCTGTTGATTAAGGTAATAGACTCTTTGTATATTTGTAAGTTTAGACGGATTCAGTAATCATATAAGTAGGCCTATAGCTTACCCACGTAGGTTTCTTGTTCTTATTACTTGTAGTTTAATTTTCTTTTATGTATATTTAATATGTAAATTTCATTATGTGTATATATTTATTTAATATGTAAACTAGTTGTTAAAAACGTAATAATACTTTATTTTTTATACTTGTGTCAATTGTACAGGATACACGTTTGTTTTCTTTTATGGTTTAAATATATATTATGATTTTATGTATACTACATATTTATTGAGAACGCCACACCAATACTTGTTTGTTTGTTTATTATTAAGTACAAAGCTACACAATGGATTTTCTATGCTATATCCACTGTGGGTATCGAAACACGAATTTTAGCATTATAAGTCTTCAGACTTACCCTTTGAGCCACCTTTTTTTTTGGGGGGGGCACACCAATACACTACAACTAGATGAACGTACTGTAGCTAACAGAAATATACAGTGAAAGAAATACGGGTTTTGATTACTTAAACAGCAGGTATATAGGAGAATCTGGAGAGCATAAACGTCATTGTTTTGAGTCCTGGGATCCTAAAGCTATTGTCTCCCGGTGGGACAGCGATAAGTCTATATATTTGCGACGTTAAAATCAGGGGTACAATTCCCCTCGATGGAAACAGTAGATATCTCGATGTGGCATTGCTATAAAACACATACACCTTAAGCTACTTGTAAAAAATGTTGTTCTTATTATGCTTCAAATCGATTAACAAACTTACTGAACAGTATCGCTGTAAACACATAAATCTATATACATAGTCTTATATAGGTAAGGTCTGTACATTGTTTCTATTTGTCTATACACGTTAATATAACAACAAAACATACAAACTGATATTCGTATTTTATACGTGTGGCCTACTAGTGTTATTCTGCTATTCAAACTAAACAACAAAAGAACTCTATGCCTGTAATCAGTATACGTGTGGCCTACTAGTGTTATTCTGCTATTCAAACCAAACAACAAAAGAACTCTATGCCTGTAGTCAGTATACGTGTGGCCTACTAGTGTTATTCTGCTATTCAAACCAAACAACAAAAGAACTCTATGCCTGTAGTCAGTATACGTGTGGCCTACTAGTGTTATTCTGCTATTCAAACCAAACAACAAAAGAACTCTATGTCAGTGTAGAGACATTTTAAACAGTTGCATTAGCAGTATTAGACCCAAGATATCAGATAACTTGTTAAAGATTTGATGTTTATCTTTGGCGTCTATGATGTTTAGCTGAACAAAGGGAAATTGAGTAGTTTTTGGACGATTTTTATTTCATGGCAAATAAACTGCGACAGGAATCATTTTAGTTATTGGAACTTTTTTCTATACAACATGGCAAAAGTGTGCTGTGTTTGTAGTAAGGCTAGCGAAACCTGAATGCTGATAAAAAAATAATAATAGAAATCCACACACTTTGTAAATAAAAACACGTGCCAAACAGTGGCACTTGTGGGAGAAGGTTTATCAACGTCGTGTTCTCTAATACTGGCCGCCTTTATGTAATTAAGCTTTATATGGTTGCTGCCATGTGCCAGAGATACAAATTACAACGGCCAACTTACAGTTCATGTCCAGTCATGATCGGACCCACCCCTCGTCTGGAGTTCAGTGAGAATGTAAAACCAGTAGTCCGAACCCCAGTCGTTTAACCTCGCTAGCAGGTCTCACGACGCCAATTTTATGAAGGCGGTGACCGTGGAAACATAGATATTACTGTTATATAGATTTATGGTATACACTTATGTATCATCTTTCTTCAGCCTAAGACAAGCACTTCATCATATTTTAGTTACGTTGAGTAAATCAGCCAAATGACATAGCTTTCTGGTTCTAAAAGCAGCTAATCCTTTGAGTTGTTAGACTGCTCACACACAGGCACACACAAATAATATATTTTACCAGGTAGGCTTATGAATCACGAAACATGTGTAATAACTAAGTAGGGTTCTTATTTTAATGACAAAGAAATCCTAAGTGAATCCAAATCGTATTCCACACTCCCTTGAAATTGACCGTCAATAAATCATATTCCACATTCCACTGAAATTGACCATCAATACATCATATTCCAATGAAATTGACAGTCGATGTAAAATGTTGCCTTCCTAAAGTAATTACATACGTATGGTAAAAAAAATAGAATTTCCTGGCGTACTAAACACCAAAGGCGTTTTTGTTTTCAAAGTAGGCTAAATCACTCAGTTTGGGCTTTAATACATAGTAAATTATTCATTGATTAAAAGATAGAAGTAACTTTGCAGTTATGAATGCACATGTTAAACTTGGACAAAGTACATTTATGTGGTAACTAATATGATGTCAAAATTATAGCAAAATAATACGATTGTAGCTAAAAAGCTTTGAATGACAGCTGAGATATAAATGGAATGATCTCAAATAAACAGTTTACAGAAAAATGATATCTAAATCTTGGCCTGCATACAACTTATAAAACATTTATTAGAATGTGAGGTTGATTTCAATATATTCAATCACTAATCATAATTTTAAAACGTCAGATATAGATATCGGTAATGAACTTTAATACGAAACTCATTTCCAAACTTTATTATCGTCTTTATTTGAATTGTTAATTTAGAAAGAGGAAAGATTCATGGCTCAGCTGTAAAGTTTTGATTGGAGTTCTTCTGAGGGTTGCGAGTTCGAATCCCTGTAAACGAACCTATTTGTACTTTCAGCTGTGTGACGGTCAATCCCACTATTCGTTTGATAAAGAGTTTCCTGGAAGTTGGTGGTAGGTGGTGTTAACTAGCTGCATTCCCTCTAGTCTATCACTGCTAAATTAGGGACGGCTAGCGCAGAGAGCCATCGTGTAGCTTTGCGAGAAATTCACAAACAAACCAGACGCTGTTCTTTTTTTTACAAGATCCCCCATTGAGTAAGTCAAGTTGTCTAATAATTAGCAAGTAAAGAATGTCATTAAGAATGCCAGTTGCTCCAGTGCTCAAAATAATCCTTTTCTTATCGGTTTTAAAAACCCAAACGATAATGGGTTAATATCAAATCTAAATCTAATTGACGATGTTCTTTGTCAATTCATAACCTTCCAAGTTATCATGGAGTGTTCCAGCTTATCTCTCTTTGGTTAACTTGTGTTCAGGGTTATTGATGGGGAGTGGAATTCTCCGAAACTAGTATAACCCAATAACACACGTTGATCAAAGTGTAGATTGAACTTAGACTTCGAGAGTTAACAATATTCGGAATACTAAGTTTATTTATTATTTATTCTAATGTTCCTTGAGCAAGTCAAATACAATATGATAATTATGAAATCAGGTTTAACATGTGAAGTTTTAGATAAAGTTTAATATAATGAATTGAGCCTCTTTTTCTTTTACTTTGAGTTCATATGTTTCAAATTATTACTTTCCTTAGATTGTCGAGTTTATTATTGATTCATTTTTCTCGTAAATGTTTAGTAATAGCAGTTGTTATACATATATCTATGCGTATTGCATGTGATTTTAGTCATATTTAAGTAAAATATTGTGCCATTTCTGGTAGGTATATAACAAACTAACTATAACATACAATAAGTATAATGAATGCTGGTTGTGCTGTATGAGCTTGACGTAAGCCTATATTTTAACTGAACGAGACATTGAAGAAACAAATCTGACAGCATTGATTCCTCTGGCCTTTACATTTTGAGATAAATGAACCACGTTTCGTGCATGACTTTGATTGCCTTTAAACCTACACAACATGCTGATAGTTTTCGAATGCTACACGATAGGCCGGACCGCCAGTATAATTTGAGTGTATTTTAAATGTGTTGCCAATATTGAGCTTTTTATATCAAATCTTTAGAAAGTGGGAACTGTTTGACATTAACACTACAAAAATGATATTGATATACACAACTCGAAATGTTGCCAGATCTAATGGATTGAGTTTAGGGCGATGAGCCTTAAATCTGTTTATAATACTAGCCTCTAGCTTTGAAATTCGGGCATTTTATGGGACTCTGATTAAAAAACTACGTTTTTTTAATAACAAATTGAGAAATAATAGCGTCATTACTCAAACCTCTAATAACTAAGTACTCAATAGAATGGACAAAATCTATTAATTCACAAGAGAGACGTTTTTACCCAATCAACCCAATGAATCACCTGCACGTACTTGAGTAGAACAATTTGGGGAAATCAAATGATGAGTATTATAAGATTAAACACATCTAAAGTATAAAGAAAACTAAAAAAAATGAGAAGTGGCTTTGAAAGAAAGAAATGTTTTGAAATTACAAGCTAAACTGAACTCCGTTAAGTGATGTCTAATTTGAGGTTTTCGTGAATACTTTACTCTTCTCCGTAGATTTGATTGGTAGGTGTATTACAAGATTCTATAAATGGGTCTATATATATATATATATATATATATATATATAACGAAATTGGCGTAACTGAATTTGCACGTGGCTAAAGCATGCACAGTTAGAAAGTTGCACATATTCTATCTCTAAAAAAACGCAATCATGTCTTCAGAAGTGTCTCTAGAAAGGGAAAGATATATCACGTGACATGCGAGCTCTAAAGATGAACATAAACAAAAAGTGTGTAATAAACTGAGCATGAGTCAGGTTGAGCTGTATTATCTTAAGAATACTTATAGCAGTTTTACCTTATAAGAAGGCCTGGGAATTTTAAGGTACAGGTGACCTTTTTCGCAATGTTAGGTAAAAAAGTCTGATAGGTAAAAATCTATTGTACACACTTAAAAATGTATTTCAAGGCTTAAGTTCGTTCTATATAGACTTAAAGTAAGCCCCAAAAACTCGAGCGCTTTCGAATAGTTGGCTATTCTTCTTCAGAAGAACAAAGTATGCTTTTTTTTCAGAAAATAAAAACAGGTAGCGTCAGTAGGGGCTTGTTTAAAGTTATTATTTCGTTGTGAACAGACGATGAGATTTTGGTGAGATAATCCTTTACTTTTATGTGAAAGATCATGATGTGTTTGTTCCTTGTTGTTTATCGCGTGATTTTCGAAAGACTTTTTTGTTTTGTTAATAAAAACATCAAGTTTATTATGTTCAATAATGGAAATTGTGTTCTCGGAATTTATAATGGAAATGTTCTTATCAAGATCGGCTACTGTGGATTTGGAGAAGTCTTGTGTGACCTTCATGAGTGCAACTGAGGTGGAATGGAAAATTTTCTTCCATTGTAAACAAAATAGTTTGTCATTGGCCCCTATGGTAACTGGTGGATTCATATTAAGTGATTTAGGTATAGTTTGACACTGTTCAGTTTTCTAAGTTTGAATGTTTTGGTAGGGTTGAGGGTGGAATACGATTGGAAAGTTGTAATGGAGAGAAGGTTTAGTTTGAGGAGAGTGGAAGATTTTTCTATGGGACGTGAAGGTTCAAAGTCATCAGGTTTGGAACTTAGTGGAGGATTGCTAGGGATATAGAGGATACCAGAACGAAGGTTGTTTTCAAGGTGTGCAGAAGATTCGGCTTTTGGAAGGAGAAAAGTTTCAGATATTGTGAAGTTTGGAAGGTCATCAGGTTCAGGGCTTACTAGAAGGTTATTAGAAATAAGAGTGGAAGCCGTAGCTTCTGTATGAGTAGAAAATTTAGGGTCAAATGTAGATTTTGGAATAGTTCCAGGGGAATTAGTGATAGAAATGGAATTTGGAAGTATAGAAGTGTGGCATACAGATGTATGTACTTTTTGTTGAAAGGTTGTGACTGTAGCAGACTTCGTGGATTGAGTATCAGGTTTAGGGCTTAGGGAAGGGTTACTAGAAATAAAAGTGGAAGTCGTAACTTCAGTATAGGTTAGACATTTAAACGAAGGGTCACAATTAGAGTTTGGGACAGTTCCAGGAGAAACAGGGTTTGGAAATGTAGTAGAGATGTGGCATACAGATGTATGCTCTTCGGGTTGTGGTTTTTTTAATTAGATAGGGGTATGGGGAATAGAAGAGGTTGAAGGAGATTTAGGACTAGGGGTGTTTGGTTGGAGTATTCAATATTAGTTTGTAGGCGAGGAAGAATAAAGTTGGTAATAAAGAAGCGGAAATTACAGGATAGGGTAACGATTCCTTTGAAGGAAAGGTGTAAACTAAGAAATGTCTCCTGCTTTCAAGTTTCAAGTTAGTGTTGTAAAGGAAAGACAAGCATGGGTTACGTCGACATAAGTCATGTGCGAGAGCGTTGAATTTGTTAATTTTGTGATTTAAAGTGTCAGTAGTACAGACTTGTCTTAGAAAGAGATCATCAGCATGTCTATTAACGTCACGGTAAATAACGCTTGAGAAACATACACGAAGGTCAGTACAGAGTGTCAAAATATGTAACAGTAAGGTTTGTAGGTCATTAAAACAGTCATAAGCTGTCGTTGAGATCCGTTTGAGGTCGATAGTTCCAACATGAAGAATTAGGTATTTTACAGTCTGTGGTAGTAAAGATATACAGTCTAAAAGGTCAAGTGAAGTGGCTTCACTAATGGATTTAATTAAAGAATCTTGGTCTTTAACATACGAAAGGTGTGTTGATACAGTGTAAGGTGAAATAAGAGGTAATATACCATTGGTAAAATCGAGTCCGTGAATGGAATATCACTTTTGATAAAAGAGTTAGCACAAGTGATCACATATAAAGTGTAATAAACTTAAAGCGCTTTCGAATAGTTGACTATTCTTCTTCAGGAGATCAAAGAGTTCGTTCTATATATTTAGTCTAGAGCCTTACTCTGTATGTCTGTGATAACATAGTAATTTTCAGCCTCTACAGCAAATGACGCGATACATCAGCTAAATGCATTCAGGTAAGAAACTTTATAGGTTAACAATAGCCATCCCTCATTTATATTTGCTGCCCAGAAGGAAGGAAACTTGTCAACAGCATTCACTGTATAAAAGGCGGGTTTGACTGTCATTATTACAACAATAACCCCAGGTGGCACAGCGGTATGTCTGCGGACTTACAAAGCTAGAAACCGGGTTTCGATACCCGTGGTGGGCAGAGCACAGATAGCCCCTGTGTGCTTTGTGCATAATTACAGACAAACAAACAATCACAACAATACCAAAGTTGAAATTACTGAGGGTGTTCAAGTAACATACTGCAGGCTCAAACCTTAGACCTTTCGATCCGAAGACCGGCACGCTAACCATTAGGACAATCACAAATAAACCGTTCGACCATCTTTCTGGGTAGTAATTCGTTCACATACAATTTACACTCACAATCTTTTGCAGTTTAATTCAGCTGTATATGTATATATATCATAATTTTTTCTTAATTTCTATATCTAAGTGAAGAAAGACTGCAACACAGTCGATAAATGTCGGAGAGATAGAAAGTCTACATTTTGATACGAGATTACAAAGCTATGTTTTTCCTTTAATATGAGTTATACATGGATGAATATACGTAGCTGATAGACTTGAAGAATAACTTGAGTAAATAACATGAATACAGTGACTGTTCTCGAGCTCTTTTTTGTTATTTTATATTATGTTGTCACCCGAAGCTTTGGCATCTGTCTATCTATAATCAAACAAGCCTCATTTCTTCAAACCAGTTTCATTCAACATTTAGAAAAATATTGTACATGAACAAATGATCCATGGAAAAAAATGAACTCCTCTTTAACACACCCAGTGAGACATATAAATTCCAGAATTAAAAATAAACAACTCGTTGACCGAAAGAACTCTGGAAAAAATCAGCATAACTTGAGTCAGTTTGTTTATTTGTTTTATAGCAAAGCCACATTCGGCTATCTGATCTGCTGTGTCTATCGCAGGGAATCGAACCCTATATAAAACAATATAAACATAAAAACAGAAAGGGAATTAATTCAATAAATCTGCTGAACTTAAGATCTCAATTCTCCCCCCCCCCCAGTAGCACAGCGGTATGTCTGCAGACTTAAAACGCCAAAACCGGGTTTCGATACACCCGTGGTGTAGCTTTCTTCATAATTACAAACAAAGAAACAACCAATTCTCCCCCGATTGGTTACTTAATATTTTTGTTGTTCACATCTGAATCTTTGAAACTCTTTTTTTTTTATTGAGAAACTTTTTTTTCATATTTGTATATAAAGGCATTTCTCTTAACCTTTATCGTAGCTACAGTTTCAACTTTGATTTATAAACAACTTTCTGTGGGCAGTTGCTTGCACGAATTTAATTGTGGTTTGTTTACGTACGTGACAATTAAAAGTTTGAGAAACTTACCATAATTTCCATTAACGAATACATAAGGAAAGTAACGAAACTTACCATAATGTCCATTAACGAATACATAAGGAAAGTAACGAAACTTACCATAATTTCCATTAATGAATACATAAGGAAAGTAACGAAACTTACCATAATTTCCATTAACAAATACATAAGGAAAGTAACGAAACTTACCATAATTTCCATTAATGAATACATAAGGAAAGTAACGAAACTTACCATAATTTCCATTAACAAATACATAAGGAAAGTAACGAAACTTACCATAATTTCCATTAATGAATACATAAGGAAGTTGCGTACCACACCTACAAACATATTAACAAAGAAAACTGCAAAATATATGAGATTCTCGGCTCGTTTTTGGTTGTGCAATTGAAAATTCCTACTGTTGGACTAACGCCTGTAAGTCAGTTGGGCTTTTCTTTGGCCAATCCATTGGTAAGATGTATTTCCCAATATTTCACCATGTTTTATTACTTTTAATTGGCTAAAAGCCAATTAAATCAGAGTAAAGACATAATAATGGTAGGAAACACTTCGTCTTACATTAAAACCGTTTCAATAAACAATCTATTTTATTTCAAACTTAAGAAATATAAAATCTTTTTCACGCCCGAGTGGCAGCATAATCAATTTCAAGTTTTTCTAATTACTGATGTATTTTAAAGCTAAAGCTATAAGTAAGCTTAAGGCCTTCTATGCTCACTCTGGTTATGAAGATATTAGATTATTACTTACAATAAGGATTTGGATGACTTTTGTGACCCTCGAATACCAGTGAATACGAAGAATTATTTTTAAGTATAGTATATCCTATTGTAAGCTAATGGAATAACAGCATCATAACGTAAACCAATCGGCACGTTACTATTTTGAAACCTTTCTTAATAAGCTCATCAGTTTGACCTACAAGCCTTATTGTAAAGAGTCATCTAACTATAAAGATGATCCATTATACGTGTGTGTTAGCATTTATCAAACAGCTTGGCTGGGTCGATTACCGTAATTTTTTCTATGGTAACTGGTGTTCATGATGGTGTACATGAGTTATTTTGTTTTACGATTGTTGCCCGAGAAGGGGCATAAAAAGTACCCTAATATAGAGCATATATCCACTATTTTACAGACTTTTGACTTTGAATTTAAAGAGATAAGGTAAGGTATGCAGTTAGCATCTAATGAGGTTTATAAGGATTTAATAACAAAAGAAAGAAGAATGGGGATCATTATCTTACATTATCCTTAACGGGTATCCTCAGTTAGTATACTGCAAAGGATCATGTCTTCTTCACAGGTGTTTTTTCGTCTCTTTTTTGCTAATAATAGCCATATTTTCATTTCATTACTTGTAGAAGTTGTAGTTAATTAATGCCTTATAAACTTAATAGGTAATTGTTTAAAAATCACTACTGTTAGGGATTTCCTATCAGACCGGTCTATAAATTAAATTACAAAATGCTGGAATTAATTACTTCCTATCAGACTGGTTTATAAATTAAATTACAAAATACTGGAATGAATTACTTCCTATCAGACTGGTTTATAAATTAAATTACAAAATACTGGAATTAATTACTTCCTATCAGACTGGTTTATAAATTAAATTACAAAATGCTGGAATTAATTACTTCCTATCAGACTGGTTTATAAATTAAATTACAAAATGCTGGAATTAATTACTTCCTATCAGACTGGTTTATAATTTAATTTACAAAATACTGGAATGAATTACTTATCGGTATGTATTCGTAGCTTCGTATTGATCTTTCGTAATTATTTAGGTTTTTTGAAAACTTCCATTTTTGCGTTATGACCGACTTTTGCAATAAAGATTCAATTACAGAAACTGCTGGAGGAGAAAAAAATTAATGATTTTGTAATGACTTACGGGGGTGAAGAGCTAGAGTTTTCGTTTCTTGAACAAACATTCAAAACAATAATTCTGAACTCGCATTGCTAATCATGACATTTGTTTGTTTGTAGTTAAGGATAAAGCTACACGATGGGCTATCTGTGCTCTGCCCACCACGGGTATCGAAACCCGGATTCTAGCGTTGTAAATACGCAGACGTACCGCTGTGCTACTGGGAGGTACTAATCATGACAAATTATTCTATAAGGTACCCTAAACCTTTTGAAATTTGGTGACACTTCTTCAAAATACGTAACTTCTTAATTGTAATAGTGTCTTGAAATAGCACTCTACTATATTCGCATCATGAAGTGCTCTTATTATTCATACTAAAAATATTATTGTATTTAAATTTTCCTTAGAATCGAAACTTTTAACCTGAACGGCATGTCATGCGCACTTGGTCAGAGACTCCAAAGATTTAAATAAAGCTGTTCCTAGTTTTGAACTACTGACCAAATGGAAGGCAGTCAGCAGTACCAGCCACTAAAGACTATCTTTATCTGACTCTTTAAACCGAATAACGGAATTAATTATTATTTGTATTATCTACCCGCAGCTCAAAATGTGGAGAAAGTTCAGCGACTTTATGTCTCGAACCCTGGACTCTTCCATCTGCAGCTCAACACGATATATAACAACTTGGCCACACTGTCTTTGTACAATGCATATCGTATCCTACTATGTAGGCAGTGTGATGTATATATATTTATAAACTGGTTGAACATATAACTATTATTATTTCCAGGATTATTAATCTTGTTACTTTCCCAGTATCAGTGGAGTTATACTTTTTCTCTAAAATTAGAGTGTTTAACAATAAGTTGAATTTGAAGGTGGTATGAAGATGACCCGCTTTATCATCGTATTAAACGCATCATAGAATTAAATTTGATACATTATCGACTTGACGGTTAAAGAAATTAATCTTCAAGATTTTAATGCATAAATTACGTTTCTTATCAAATCCTCTAACAAAGCTCGAGTAACTGGTTAAGATGGTCCTATTATAATGACGTTTTAACAGCAGGATTTCAAAGCTCCTAAAATTGGGATTGGATTTCAAGAACGTAAAAAAAAATGAAAATAAATACCCGAAATTTCTTCATGTTACAAGCAACAAAAATGATCTGTTTTAATTTTGTAGAATTAGTATCTTACACATTTTAGTGAACGACTTGCTTTGTTTACCCTAAATCTGCCGTATTCTGTCGTTCCTACTGCAAGCTCAGCGGTAAATCGGAAAGTTTATAACGTTAAAATTCTGGTTTCGGTACCCATGGTTGGCGCAGCATAGATAGCCCATTGTGTAGCTTTGCCCTTAACAACAAACAAATGTTCCTGCTGCAAATAATATCCACTAAAAACAAACTGCCCGTCATGTCGCACTGATGATTGGAAATGTATCTATAAGTAGAATAAAAAGAAACTTTTGTGAAAAAAAAGTTAATAAATGAATCTTCTCTCAAAACAAAATCTCTCATTGTCTTAGCCCATTCACAAGGCATGAAAGCTACTTGTAAAAGCTTTCATTCTCCGTCTAGCCTCCAGTGTTTCAGCAAGGCAAAACGCAAGTAAGGTGTGTGTAACAATGTCACATGCTCGCAGCCTGTTTCTTATCACACATTCCAATCAAAACTTCTAGTGTAGGTACATCTTTCCATACGAAAGCTAAATACCGTGAATATTCCCTTAACACATAACTGAGCCACGAGTCTTCCAGAGTGTTGATATGCTCCTTAATCTTCAAGCTCAAGTAGAAGAAACACAAAGGCGGGAGGGGGAGGGGAGACAAAGATAAGATATCATATGAAACGTCCTCATGTCTTAAAGCTGTTATTTCTTTTGTTAATTAGCTAACAATCACAGTTTCTGCCACTCCCAGGAAAAACAATGAAAGTCGAGATTTGTAAGTTTAAATCTAAATACGTAGAAAAAAAAATAACGAACTCCCACAAAGTTATAATAAGCAGAGCAATTCGAGAACACCTGTCAGTGGAGACATGTAATTTCATTGAATTATGAAGTAGAAATCCGGGATGTTGTCAACTATATATATACAGATACTGTTTCACTTTTAGTAGTTATCATTTCCCTTCTTTTCATTTTGTCAAGTTTAATGTATTCTATCTCTTGTTTTCTTTCCCTCTACGCCATCTATATGGAGCGAAAACGAATATATTAATTTACATATAGTGGTCCCTGTTTATTTCTATATAAAAAAAGGACCGTCCTTAAATGCATGTCACTAGTCATAAAGCTTACCGGGCAAAATTTAGGTAACTTGTCATAAAGTCTATTGGCTAAAGTTTTAGTCATTAGTCCTAAAACCTATTGAATAGTTTGATTAATGACTCACGAGACTAATTAGTTAAAGTTTGAGTCACTTGTCACAAGGCCTAATGGGTAAAGGTTAAGTCACTTGCCACAAGTTGTTTAGCTAAAGTGTAAGTCACAAGACCGATTGGATAAAGTTTGAGTAATGATTTAAAAGGCCATTTAGATAGAGTTTGTGCCATTAGTCACAATATCGATGAGTAAGCGTGAAGTCACTTATCAGAAAGTTTATAAGAAAAGTTTGAGTTACAAGTCACAAAGTGGATTGGCTAAAGTTTGAGTCATTAGTCATAAAGCCGATTGAATAAAGGTTAAGCCATTAGTCATAAGGCCGGTTGGGTAAAGGTTAAGACATTAGTCGTAAGGCCGACTGGATAATGGTTAAGTCACTATTCGTAAAGTTGAAGAGGAAAAGTTTGTGTCATTAGTCACATGGCCGAATGAATAAAGGTTAAGCCATAAGTCATAAGGCCGGTTGGGTAAAAGTTAAGCCATTACTCATAAGGCCGGTTGGGTAAAGGTTAAGACATTAGTCGTAAGGCCGACTAGATAATGGTTAAGTCACTTTTCATAAAGTTGAAGAGGAAAAGTTTGTGTCATTAGTTACATGGCCGAATGAATAAAGGTTAAGCCATTAGTCATAAGGCCGGTTGGGTAAAAGTTAAGACATTAGTCATAAGGCCGGTTGGGTAAAAGTTAAGACATTAGTCATAAGGCCGGTTGGGTAAAGGTTAAAACATTAGTCATAATGCCGGTTGGATAAAGGTTAAGACATTAGTCACAGGGCCGACTGGATAATGGTTAAGTCACTATTCATAAAGTTGAAGAGGAAAAGTTTGTGTCATTAGTCACATGGCCGAATGGATAAGTTTGGCTCACATACAACTCACAAAGTTAATTGAGTAACTTGTGAAACATTAGAATAAAAATTGGCAAAGATATAATATATTCACTTTAACACACGTATACCACGTATATGTGTTTTCAAAAATCTTAACGTACAGTTTCGAACTCTGTGTAACATGTTTAGGGATCTTAGTAAATGTTGGGTAACTTGTTTTTTTGAGTACGTGTCTTGATTTAAACAAACTGCTCTGCAGAAATTATTTGCCCATTAAAGGGAAAATAGTTATCCAGGAACATTTCTCTTGTTCTTGTTGTTGTAATTCAACGTCTCATTAAAACTAAAACATAGCCATTCTTGTCAATGTCCTGACAATATCACAGAAACTGCTATTACTTTTGTGCGTTGAAAAAAAAAGAAGTGATTATAAGATATAATTCAGCGTCTCGCATGTAGTGAAAGCTATACGGAACCAGCTGTTTGAAAGCAGTGATTTTCAATGATATACGTACCATATAAATACATATGACAAAACCTACGTTTGAAGAAAAAGACTTTTCTTTGCGTTTGCTACATTAGTGTAAAGAACATGTTCGATCATATTTTCGTTCAATTTTTACATTTAGGTATATCTTATAAAATTATAGTGTAATTGTATAAGTTTTTTAAAGACACATTATTGTCCAAAAGTAACACATTTAGCAGCAAAAATATATAGTCTACATATTAATATTATATTTTAACGATATAAGAAGTTTTACAATAAAATAACTCAAGTTACACGCTACATACAATATCAGCTTTTTCATCCCATATTTCATAGTTTCAACAACTTTGTTAAACGTTTGACATAAGTTGTTATAATTCTTAGAATTTTGGGTGGTTGGTTTAGTTTTAGTTCTTGTTAAGCACAAAGCTGCATAATGGGCTTTGACTCTGCCCACCATAAGTATCGAAACCCAATTTTTAGCGTCGTAACTTTGCCTGTGATTTACTGATGAGCCACTGGAGGGCAGTTCTTAGAGAGATATTACTTCTACTTTTGCTGAGACTTCCTAAACATTAAACAAAAGAAAAAAAAATCTCATTCGGAATAAACAATCTCTAATTAGCAGTCGAAGTCAGTCACGCAGCTTGCCAGTTGTGTTGGCAGCAAGTTGTTTTGGATTGCATTGTCTCCACTGTCACTGATAAAAATCTACCATCGTTATTAACCTTCAGCCTAAGCTTTCAATACAACCGTTGTGTTAGAAAGCTCCCTTGCTCAAAGCTGATATTCCAACCCACGAACTGGGATGGTCGCTGACTACACGCCTACAGACTGGAATGACTATTGTTTATGTATGAACTGGCCTATCAAAGTTAGCTGTGATTACGCTGCTGATGTCGGCGTAAAAGACTACCGTTGAGTTGCTGTTATCTTAGTGCAAAACAACGCAATGGGTTATTTGTACTCTATCCATTGCGGAGAATCGAACATCGTATTTTTGTGTTTTAAGTCCGTAAACTTACTGTTGACCCACTGAGGAAGTCACTGTTGTTTTTACCCCCAATCGTTACAAGTAATAGGAAAGTTAACACATTTCTATTTGTTTCTGAAGCCCGTCAAATAACTAAAGATCATATTTACGTAAGAATAAGATACTTGGGTTCGTGCCAATTCTTCAATTATTGGTATGGCTTAAACAGTTAAGCATAAAGCTATACAATGGGCTATCTGTGCTGTACCCTCCACGGGGAAGCGGCTTAGACAGAATAATCTTGCTTGTGGCAAATATGTGTTGCCAAAAGTACATCTGAATTTCAAACAATATAATGTAATCAATTAACGATATATTGAGTCTTTTGATAAGGCCTGACATGGTCTGGTAGTTAGGGCGCTCGACCCACCAAACATTGTCGCCTTTTTAGACCTGAAGGCGTTATAATGTGACGGTCAATTAAACTTTTCGTTAGTAAAAGAGTAACCCTAGAGCTAGAGGTGGCTGGTGTTGACTATCTGTCTTCCGTCTGGTCTTCAATTCTATATTAAGGTTAAGGACGGCTAGCGCAGATAGTCTTCGAGCAACTTTGCGCGAAGTTCTAAAAAAAAAATAAACTCTTTGATATCAGAAAACTAATTTTTGGCCGTCAAAATAATAACATGAAACTGCCTTTTCTTTTATCGAACTTACACAGTAAACTACTTTAATGAATAATTTGATGATTTTCTTACCAAATGACGTTCTCAATGAATATTATGCAAAATTAATGGTGAGAAAAATCTGTTTATTTTTTAGGTGTTTTCTTGAAGTGATTTTGTTTCCGTAAAAGCACCTAAATTATATCACGTTTTCAGATCATCCCTTCACTCAAGTTCGCTGATGAAACAAATAACTTGTGTCTTTCATAGAACTATGTGGTACTTCACGCACTCTTGAGAACTAGAAAAGTCATTTATTGAGGTTAAAGTTCCAATTTTCCTACAAGTCATGAAAAATTGAAAGCGTAAGCTTCATTTTCTGGTCAAGAATATTGATAAAATTTTCGTTCTTGCAAGACAAGTTCTGAGACAGTATTGTAGCCATCTTAATTTTCCTTGTCCAAGAAGCGGCTTAACCGTTTTATTCTTATATTTATTTCTGATTATATTAAAATATTCTACTGGGTTTTCTTATCTGGCTCTTTGATTTTGCAAGATCTCTTTCAATCATACTTGGCTGACAACTATAGCTCTGCACAGGCGTTTAACAAGTCTATCTAACCAAGATAACAAGTCGCTCTTGGAAATGGGTAGGGTGGGCAATTAAAGGTTTGGTTAAAACAGCTTAGTTATGAATGATAATTGGGTCGTGACGCCTGAAGAAAGCAGTTCTATCAAATTAAGGTATGGCGAACTTTTACTGGACATTTAATGATTACTTTTATTGATTGGTTGTGCAAGTGCTGTCTAGAGCCGGAAAACGGTGGAGATATACACAGATGCCGTTCTCGACTTTTCCATTGCGGCAACCAGTATATATATATATATAACTTGCAAAGATCTTCGTGGTCGAGGCTAATTTCCTGTGATGAATCACCGCAGAAACCTAAAGGCAGTGGGAAATGTAGAGATCACGTGTTAGTAGCCCTTTTGTTCACTTTTACATGCACCTTCACCATTCCTTTATACGCAATAAGACAAAGAAAGGAAATAATAACTACTCAATATCTCATAGTGAAAAACTATATATATGCGAAATCCTCATCTGTCGAGCGTGAAAGAGGTCTAACTTTCAATCATGCGTGACACATTCACAGACTGAAGTCAAGCTAGCGTAAGCCTAACAACAGTTCACCCATTAATCATTGCACTTCCAGTAAATCCGCGTTTCAAACAAATAACTGTTCATATATTACACGGTGAATATCTAAACTATCAAAATTTGAGTGCTCTGTTGTTGCGGGTTAGCAATAACGCATGTCATGCGAATTTCACGGCATCTTTAAAGGTCAGCAACACCTTCACATCTGGAGTAGTTTTCGGTTTCAGATAAGAGTCAGCAGCATCTTCATATCTAGGGTATTTTTTCGATTTCAGTTAATAGTCACCGACACCTTAACATCTGGTATAGCTTTACGGTTTCAATTAACAGTCAGCGACACCTTCACATCTGAGGTAGTTTTTCGGTTTCAGTTAACAGTCAGCGGCACCCTCAAATTTAAGGTAGTTTTCGGTTTCAGTTAATAGTCAGCGACGCTTTCACATCTAGGGTATTTTTTCGGTTTCAGTTAACAGTCAGCGACGTTTTCACACCTGGGATAGTTTTTGGTTTCAATTAACACTCAGCGACACCTTCACATCTGGGGTAGTTTTTCAGTTTCAGATAACAGTCAGCGACGTTTTCACACCTGGAATAATTTTCGGTTTCAATGAACAGTCAGCGACATCTTCACATATGGGATAGTTTTCGGTTTCAGTTAACAGATAACGACCTCTTCACATTTGGAGTAGTTTTTCGGTTCCAGTTAACATACTTTAGCATATTTGAAGCAGAGCGTCAATGTTTTAACCTTTTATCTTTCATATTCCGGTTAATGATATAGAGCTTAATTAATAACATCTGCTGATGGCATTAAACTCTGGTAAATTTTTAACTGCATAGAAGATGATGGGGTATTCCAATAAAACTCGGATTTATTGGTAAGTTGGACAAATATTTAACAGATAACTTTTAATTATAGAAAGAACAAGATAATACATTTGATTTATCATAAATGTGATCATACGTTTAATAAAGGTGGGAGCCATATCAATAGCGTGACTGACATAAAGCCATCGAAGAATTCTAGGGTGTATTTCCAGAGATATTGACTACAAGTCAAAAGTGGTAATTCCCTTTACATCTCTCTCTGTACAAACCAATCGTTAGGCCTGACTTGTAATAATGTGTAAAATTGTGTCTTTACCTAAGTAAGGATATTGAGTTATTGGATATGGTTCAGAGGAGGGCTGCAAAGATGGTTCAAATGATAGTAGGGTTTATGTATCAGAGATCAGTATAGGTTAAGATAATACGACATAAGTTTAAGATTTCGTAAAAAGTAGACCAGGCTCCAAGTTGAGACAGTTTCATCTTTTTAACAGGGTGGCTGATTTATGGAATGAATTGCTGTCGGCAGAAGCTGAGGCCAGTAATTTACAAGAGTTTAGGGAAGAATCGATGATTTTCTGAAAAGAAAATGATGGATTTAAATGTTTAATTTTTTTCAAGGGTGGTTGTGCGAGGAAAGTTTTGAAGGACCAAATGGTTCCTTATTGTCAGGATGTTACGTTATGTTAAGCTATTTTTTTTCATGCTTTTTCCAAGAACTAACCCGAAGCAGTGCATTAGCTCGAAACGTTGTTGATTAAATACAGTTTATCGTGAAAGAGGTGTTTTTATGTCCTTTTTTATTGCTTTCTAAAGCTAGTTTAACATTACATTTTCATTATTATAGAAATTATGAAAATTGTGGAAAATCCAAAGTATACGTACACTCAGGTATTTCTGTCTGTTGAATTCAATAAAAACTTTTACAATCCCAAAGAAAATGATAATTCCTCATTAATCATATTTTGAATGACGTTGTTTGAAGATATAGTCTTCATGGGGTATCGCCAGGACATTGTAATTTAGTTTCCTTTGCTATGAAAAACCTGTATTGTTTCAACAGAAAGGTCAGGTCTCACTTTAGTGTCGCAGTTGCAACTTTTTTTTTTCATTTTCTTATTTACACTCAGTATACTTAGAATAATACCTTGGAAACAGTATGGGTCCACCTGAGCTTTTGCATAGCCAATAGTAAACCTGTTTTATTTTCTAACGTGAAGAGCATAAATTACTGGAAATTTAGCATTATATGAAGTTCAAATAGGCTTGGCTTAAGCCTAGTTTTAGTCTACCTCGAAACACGAGAAATTCTATTGCTTGAGGCTAAAATCAAACGCTATTTAGTTGAGTATTTAATAAATCTAGACAATAGTATATAGGAATGTTTTGTTTCATTATGTTAGCATAACGGTAGGAAGTTTTCATTATATCGCAACAATAGAAAGAGCGTTTTGTTATATCTTAACAATAGAAGGAACATTTTTTTTATATCTCGGTAATAATAGAACCATTTCGTTATTTCTTAACAATACTAGAAAAAGTTTCAATACGTACCAATAATAACAGAAAACGTTTCGTAGCATTAGACTGAACCAAACTTTTAAGTAAAGCTGGTTGGTCTTCATGCTCGCCCTTTCAGCTGTGGGGGCGTTATAATGTGGCGTTCAATCACACTATTCGATGGTAAAAAAAAACAACCCAAGAGTTGGCGGTGGGTGGGGACTACCTGCCTTCCCTCTAGTCTTTCACTGCCCTCGTGTATCTTTGCGAGAAATTTAAAACAAAAGAAACCTCATCAGCAGACATAAAGAAAGCAGCAAACTAGAGTAACCAATAATATATTACATTATTAAAATGTAGAATATGTGTGGTTTTATTGTTTAGCGTTATTGGAAATCGTTGTGGTTATTTTCATCCGTTGGGCAGCTGAAAAACTGCGACATATCTCTCTCCAAACAAATATTAAATAAAATGGGTATATGTATACATAAACTATATCATCATAGTTTGTTTAAATATTAATATATGCATTTCAACCCTATGTTACATTTGTTTTAATGTGTAGCATGGAAACGGTAGTAAACGTGGTCAGCCTTATGTTACATGTTTTTAATGTGTAATGTGGAAACAGTAGTAAACGACATCAGCCTTATGTTACTTTTCTCTTTACTTCTGATTAAAACTTTTTATAAAAAACACTGATTATGTTTTCTTTTTCATATTTTCCAGCACTGACACTTGTGTTTGTTTTTTAAACTACTGGTTATTTTAGAGCAGCTTTTCACAAAGTGGGAGCCGCGGCCAGGGCTTTTTCTGGGGGGCCACTACAGATGGGCCGAAAACAAAGATGCTGAGTTAATTTTAAGCCTAAACAAACAACAAGTCTATAAAGATTATGTTGATTTAATTAAATGATACGGTGTGTTGAAAGGAGATGTTATTGTTTTCACTAATGCGGTGTTTTTCAATCACTATGTTAAAGTTATAAATTGGGAGACCTCAAACATTTTATTCACATCAATGGAGCCTCAGACTAAAAGAGTTTGGGAACCACTGATTTAGAGTGCCACGATTGGGCATAATGATAGGAATAGCCACAGTCTGGAAAAGGTTAATAACTTTTTATGCATTCTTGTCTTGCCTCTTTTTTTTTTCATGTTTTATTATACATTGTAGAAATTTTCCCTAACCTATTGCATAATAGCTAATTTTGAATAGATGTGAACTCATTTTTTCAGTGGTATTTCCTCCCTCCCTCCCCACACCCCCATGACAAGTACAATGGAGCAGTAATATTTCCTCTTTTCGAACACAATGAAGCTTTTATCAACAATCAACTAACGTTGGTTGCAACAAGTAAAAGTAGAACGAGATTGGATAGAATCATGAAATATCATTGTTACTGGATGACTGGACTTACCCCACGTCTAGATACTTTTACTTGTTAAATAAAACACAGTCGTACACCCACATATGATGGTCAGAGTTATATTACATTTGTTTTAATGTATAGTGTGAAAATGGTAATAAACGTGGTCAGAGTTATATTACATTTGTTTTAATGTGCAGTGTGAAAACGGTAGTATACGTGGTCAGCCTAATGTGTAATGTATAAACGGTAGTAAACATGGTCAGCCTAATGTGTGATGTGTAAACGGTAGTAAACATGGTCAGCTTTATGTGTAATGTGGAAACGGTAGTAAACGTGGTCAGCCTTATATGTAATGTGGAAACAGTAATAAACATGATCAGCCTTATGTGTAATGTGGAAACGGTAATAAACGTGGTCAGCCTTATGTTACATTTGTTTTAATGTGTAGCATGGAAACAGTAGTAAACATGTGCCTAATGTGTAATGTGTAAACGGTAGTAAACGTGGTCAACCCTATGTTACATTTGTTTTAATGTGTAGCATGGAAACAGTAGTAAACATGTGCCTAAGGTATAAACGGTAGTAAACGTAGTCAACCTTATGTTACATTTGTTTTAATGTGTAGCATGGAAACAGTAGTAAACATGTGCCTAATGTGTAATGTGTAAACGGTAGTAAACGTGAGTTTATTACCATTTTCACACTACACATTAAAACAAATGTAATATAACTCTGACCACGTTTCCAATAATATTTTGTTATGTAACCTTATCTACTGGCATAAGTAATTTGAGCTTTTTGAGCAATCAAAGTAATCTCTAAAAATAAAAACATTATTTTAAAGTTGTACGACACCCATATGATACTGATGTAGTGAATTCGAATTTAGAAGTCAAAAAACGTATTTACTAAAGTTGATGAAATGTATGCTTTTTATTTTGGTCATCAAACGCACTTGCTTCTTGTTCATACGCCAGAACTTTCACTAGAAACAGGCTTATTACCATTCACTGTGAAAGGTTTAGTGTTATAGCTTATGAATAAGTTATACTGTAATTCCGATTTAACATTCTGCGAGACTCACACCAATTGAGGATTTTAACATCTAAATTAAATGGTTAATCCCAAGGCCACTGATGGTAAGGCATTTTTTCATTCC